>NC_085138.1:11907328-11982789 GCF_035046485.1 Aedes albopictus
CTATTTTCAATTCACGTCAGCTAATTTCTCAATATGGCGACGACCATAATTAGCGAAAATAAAACGAAAGCAATTTTACTTTTATGATAACCGCAATAAATCTAGCAGTGTCGTAGTTTCTGCTTTTTCACCAACAGATGTCGTTACTAATCGAACGGATTCGCCATCTATTGAGAGTTTTTTAGTTTTATTGTGGTAATAATAAATGCCAGAAGGTTTACATATCGGAGAGTTTTGTTTGCTCTTGAAATCTGGATTTATGGATATCTTCAAGTATACTATAAAGCATTTCATCAATGGTTTTCATGAAAGTAGTCATAAAACTGTGAGTTTTAATTATTGCTGTAATAAAACCCTAATAAAAACCAAACAAAACCAATCAGAAATTTAATTGTTACTTGGGATGGTTCTATCTAAAAATAAAACTGATCTTAAGGCGAAACTGGAAGCATTTCCGCACTTTTTGGTTTTTGATTTTTTATTAAATAACGAAGCAATATTTTCAAAATCGGTTTTCGTGCACATGTAGAGTATGGATCAAGGTATCTTCAGATTTTTTTTTGTAGTGGAAAATGTTTTTCGTTTTTGCAAAAACTAGTCTTTAAAAAATTACATAAATGAATGATTTGTTTTTTGAAACAAAACAACAGCGTTCGCCTACCTTAAGTGAAAAGTTTAAACTTAGGAGCTTCGATAAAAACTTTGCCCACAGGAATTTTGGTATAGATTTTAGAGAGATTCCTTGAGGGCGTTCACCAGGATGACATTGCTCCGAGGTTTAATCCAGCCATTACTCAAGGGGTCTCTTTGGAAATCTTCTGTGGGATTTTCTCAGAAACTCGTCCAGGATTTTTTTTTGCAATTCGCTGACAATTTTTCGAAAAATCTGAAAAAACACGTTTATTTTTGGAATATGCCTTGTTGATATTGTTGAAAAATACCTTAAACTATTGAAGGAGCCTCTGGAGATATTTGTGAAGGAATTGAAGAAGTTTTAGAAGGAATCTATAGAGAAATTGCTGAAAAAATATCTTGGAGGATTTTTTGAATAAATTTCTATCTAATTCCTGTACAAATCTCGGAAAGAGTATGTAAAAGAATCCCAGGGAAATACTTTAAAAAAATCAAGATGGAGTTACTGAATAAACTTTTAGAAGGAACTCTTCGTCAAATTCCCTTAAGAATTTATTAATAAATGTTTAAAAATATTCCTGGAGAAAACCGTTACCAAAATTCATGTAGGATTTTCTCAAAGAATTCCCAGAGGAATAAGTGATCGTATTTTTAGAGGAATTGCTGAAAAAAACGCCTGTAGAAACACTCAAATTTCTAAAAAAAAATCTCATGAGAAATTTACAAAGGAATTTCTGTATATGTTTCGAGAAATTATTTATAAAGCAATTTCTGAACTCTATCCGAAAGAATTCGAGTAAAAAATCCTAAAAGTTTCCTTAAGATCCTGAAAAATTGCTGATGAAATATATAGAGGAATACCCAGAGGACCTCATGAAGGAATCTGTGTATTTAAATTTATTCGAAAATTTCCGAAGGAATATCAGCTGGAATCACAAACAAAAATCATGTAAACTCTTCTGGAGGAATTCCATGGAAAATGTTTGAAGGAATCCACGATTTTTTTTTTTTTTTTGAAAAAAAAAACTAGATGAATTTTAGAAAAAAAAAAGGGATCGTAATCGGAAAGCTAATCATCCATCATCAGATAGGCGATTCAAAGCCTCAATCATTAGGCTAACTGAAGCCCATCACACTACGAAAAAATCAAAATTACTCGTGACGTAAATTTATTGTACAGAACGTAAACAGTTTAATTACGTAAATTTACAGGTCTCTTGACTTAATAATACGTCATTCTTGTAAAATTGAGTTCAAGTTGACGTAAACAATTTGTGAATCATGAGTCATTACGTTTCATATGACGAAAAATCCAGTTAAATGTGACAGAAAATTACGTCACTAGGGCGTTTAAATTTACGTCATATGTGTTGCTTGCATATGTGCATCCAAAGTGACGCAAATTTACATGAATTTTTCTAAGTTTGTAGTTTATGAACTGCCACTAATCCGATTTTCGATCCAGGCGATCAACGTGAAGGCGATTTCGTCAAGAATGTCTTGATATTGATATGTGGAAGCCTCGTTATTAATTCAGCCATTTGTTTGGAACATTCTCCGGCAATTACTTTGACAACTTCTTTGGGAATGTCTTCCAAAATTTCTTCGGCAATTCCTTTGAGCATTTGTTATGCAAATCGTTTGGGGATGCTTACGGCTATTTCTTACAACAATTTCTCTGCAAGTTCGTTTGGTGATTCCGTTGGAAATTTACTTCGATACTTCGATTTGGCAGTTGTTGCCTGCTACTTTGGCAGTACATATTTATATGTCCTTCGGCAAATAAGAACATACAATCCAATATTCTTACCAAAGCGTTCGGAATCCTTACTATTATCAGCTGAATCATAATTACTCCGAGAACCCCACAAGCCACAAGTTAATAAATAATAAACAGTTACTGTTGGAGAATTTTACGATATTTGATTGTGTCTTGCACACATCTCGGCTTAAGCCCGATGGAAACATTTGCTACCTTTTGAAGCACACGAAGATGTTGGGAAATGTAAACAAATGATCGTGTAAATTGTTTTGCGTTTGCGACAGAATGATTATATATTTTTTCTTTTCGCTAAAACGATAATCTGCTTCCCTCAGAACTCATTTCCTTTACTTCTACACTGTAATCGAAACCATAGTTTCCGAGCAAAACGTTAAAATTCAAAGGGGAACAATCCCAGGAATCATTACGCCACCAAATGGTAGGAAAAGATCCCGAAATGAATATTATCTGCTCGGGCTCGTAAATACCCATGTTTATGCTGGGAGTTGATTTTGTCGCTCGCTGAGCTCGAGTGGATACACATAGTCTTTATTCTTCACAGTCTTGGTTGGATCCACTGCTCCCCACCAGCAGCTCCTCATGGGGACGTGGGAATTGGAACAGCAGCAGCCTGGGCCCGGGACAAGGTGGATTATGATACGCCTCATTATTTTTAATGAATATTACGCTCGGAGATTTTGTTTTTGCGGCAGCCCCCGAGCTGGTGCGGAAGGGGGCACCAACACCACTAAGTACTACGAGCGAGAATGGTAGAAAAAATGGTCTGTGATTGAATTCTGGGATCTCCTCTGTCTATCTGTCTGCCTCGCTCGGTGAGGACGACGTGCGAAGGGACCATGCTTAGGGCAATCAACAACAGCGAGCTGGAGGAACAAGTGGGGTCGGGGCATAACAGATGGGGATGGTGTCGGAGATGAATGATGATAATCGCATATAATGATAACATGGTAGAAAGATGAACAATTGCATGGGGGAGGTCGGGGAAAGCATGAATCGTAGCAGGGGCTCGACAGGACGGGATCATTCCGGATGTTGCGTGAGGACAAAAATAGGATAACAGGATGGAGAGCAATCCGATTCCGGCTCGTATTAAATGCCGGGATGCGGAAGGAAAGACAACGATTGCGACGAGGGACGGGAAACGAGCTCTTAATAGAAAAGAGAAAAGTTGGTCTCCATTTCAAACATTTGCATTTGTGTAGTGGCAGTCGTTGTCGTCTGGTTTACCTTTGGCGTTGTTCGGGTCGTCGGGTCGAGGACCTAACGGTAGGTGAATCATTAGAACACTTTTCTAATTAAATCCGAGTTGTACACTTTCAATTGAAATTGCACAGCGAAGGGTAAGGCGCAGAACGAAATATCAGATATTACAGGGAAAAAAGTTTTTGAAAGTGAACTTACTTTAATTAAAGGTAATGGCTCTTTTTTTAGTTTAATTTGTATATCCATGAATGGTTTATCATCTACAACTGATGATCAACTCTTCCACAATCGATAATAACATATATAGTGTGTATATACAACAACTCAAAATAAAAAAAAGTCAATACCTGTGGTGATGAGGCACGGTAAAGGCTGGGTATGCTGCGCAATTCAGATCCTATGGTGATCCACTTTCTGCCCAGCAACAACTATCCCTACCTCCTCGTGGTACCGGCCGTAAACTACGAGCAACCTCAGGGAAGATCGGGCAACCAATCCCAGTGGGAACTTTGGTCGTGGGCTGATAGGAAAGGGGGGGTTTGCTTCTGCAAACCTGAGCGGCTCAGTGCAGCGTTTGATTCCCATGTTAGGGGCAACTGATCAACATCCGAGTGCCAGGTAAGAACTCTAAGCTCAACTGTGGATTATGGTCCTCCAGAAAGTAGGGGGTTGGTGGCTGGCCCTAAGAACCAGCTGTAAAAAACCATTGTAACGGAAAATCAGCAACAGAATAATATTAACCGAGATCAACGGCAACGACCCCAGCGAACAAAAATGACTTGCGATTGGAAACTCGGTACGTGGAACTTCCGATCTCTCAACTTCATTGGGAGCACCCGCATACTTTGCCGATCTACTAAAGAACCGCGGGTTCGGCATCGCAGCGCTGCAGGAGGTGTGTTGGACAGGATCCATGGTGCGAACGTTAAGAGGTAATCATACACGATCTACCAGAGCTGCGGCAACACACGCAAGCTGTGAACAGCTTTCATTGTGATGGGTGATATGCAGAGGCGTGTGATCGGTTGGTGGCCGATCGATGAAAGATTGTGCAGGTTGAGGATCAAGGGCCGATTTTTCAACTTCAGCTTAATAAACGTGCACAGCCCACACTCCGGAAGTACTGATGGATGACAAGGACGCATTCTACGCGAGTACGATCGCTGCCCAAGCCACGACGTCAAGATCATCATAGGAGATTTAAACGCTAAGGTAGGCCAGAAGGAGGAATTCAGGCCGACGATTGGAAAGTTCAGCGCCCACCACCAGACGAACAAAAACGGCCTACGACTGATTGATTTCGCCGCCTCCAAAAATATGGCCCTACGTAGCACCTTTTTCCAACACAGCCTCCCTTATCGTTACACCTGGAGATCACCACAGCAGACGGAATCTCAAAGCGACCACGTTCGGATTGACGGACGGCACTTCTCCGACATTATCGACGTCAGGACCTATCGTGGCGCCAACATCGACTCCGACCACTATCTGGTGATGGTCAAACTGCGCCCAAAACTCTCCGTCATCAACAATGTACGGTACCGGCGACCGCCACGGTACAACCTAGAGCGACTGAAGCAACCGGATGTCGCCTCAGCATACGCGCAGAATCTCGAGGCCGCGTTGCCAGACGAGGGCGAGCTCGATGAGGCCCCGCTAGAGGACTGCTGCAGTACAGTGAAAGCAGCCATCAACGACGCAGCCGAGAGCACCATCGGGTACGTGGAACGGAATCGACGGGACGAATGGTTCGACGAAGAGTGCAGAATTGTTTTGGAGGAGAAGAACGCAGCGAGGGCGGTAATGCTGCAGCAAGGGACCTTATAGAACGTGGAACGTTACCAACAGAAGCGGAAACAGCAGACCCGCCTCTCTCGGGAGAAAAAGCGCCACCTGGAAGAAGTGGAGTGCGAAGAAATGGAACTGCTGTGCCGTTCCCAAAAAACACGGAAGTTCTATCAGAAGGTCAACGCATCCCGCAACGGCTTCGTCCCGCAAGCCGAAATGTGCAGGGATAAAGACGGAGGCCTGACGGACGGACGTGAGGTGATCGAAAAGTGGAAGCAGCAGTTCGATCAGCACCTGAACGGCGTGGACAACGTAGGCACGGGAGCCCACGGCAACAGAAGAAACGACGACGCCAGTGCAGCGGAGGACGGAAATGAACCAACTCCCACGCTGAGGAAAGTTAAGGATGCCATTCACCAGCTCAAAACCAACAAAGCAGCTGGTAAGGATGGTATCGCAGCTGAACTCATCAAGATGGGCCCATAAAAGTTTGCCAACTGTCTGCATCGGCTGATAGTCACGATCTGAGAAACCGAACAGCTACCGGAGGAGTGGAAGGAAGGGGTAATCTGCCCCATTCACAAGAAAGGCGACCATTTGGAATGTGAGAACTTCAGGGCGATCACCATTTTGAATGCTGCCTACAAAGTGCTAGACCAGATCATCTTCCGTCGTCTGTCACCTAAAACGAATGAGTTCGTGGGAAGTTATCAAGCCGGCTTTATCAATGACCGGTCGACAATGGACCAGATCTTTACCGTACGGCAAATCCTCCAGAAATGCCGTGAATACCAGGTCTCAACGCATCACCTGTTCATCGACTTCAAAGCGATATAGTATCGACGTCGCAGACCTATGGAAAATCATGGACGAAAACGGCTTTTCTGGGAAGCTGACTAGACTGATTAAAGCAACGATGGACGGTGTTCAAACTGCGTAAGGGTTTCAGGTGAACTATCCAGTTCTTTCGAATCTCGCCGGGGACTGCGACAAGGTAATGGACTCTCATGTCTACTCTTGAACATCGCTTTGGAAGGTGTGATGCGACGAGCCGGGCTCAACAACCGGGGAACGATTTTCACAAAATCCGGTCAATTTGTATGCTTTGCGGACGACATGGACATTATCGCCAGACCATTTGGAACGGTGGCAGAGCTGTTCACCCTCCTGAAACGCGAAGCAGCAAAGGTCGGACTGGTGGTGAATGCCTCAAAAACAAAGTACATGCTGGTAGGCGGAACCGAACATGACCGGATCCATCTGGGTAGTAATGTTACGATAGACGGGGATACCTTCGAGGTGGTGGAGGAATTCGTCTAACTCGGATCCTTACTGACAGCTGACAGCAACGTGAGTCGTGAAATTCGAAGGCGCATTATCAACGGAAGTCCGGCCTATTACGGGCTCAAGAAGAAGCTGCGGTCTAAAAAGATTCACCCACGCACCAAATGCACCATTATACAAAACTCTAATAAGACCGGTGATCCTCTACGGGCACGAGACATGGACCATGCTCGAGGAGGACCTTCAAGCACTCGGAGTTTTCGAGTGACGCGTGCTAAAGACGATCTTCGGCGGTGTGCTGGAGAACGATGTTTGGCGAAGAAGGATGAACCACGAGTTCGCTGTACTTTACGGCGAACCCAGCATCCAGAAGGTGGCCAAAGCCGGAAGGATACGATGGGCAGGGCATGTTGCAAGAATGCCGGACAACAACCCTGCAAAGTTGGTGTTTGCGACTGATCCGGTTGGCACAAGAAGGCGTGGAGCGCAGAGAGCACGATGGGCGGACCAGGTGGAGCGTCACTTGGCGAGCATCGGGCGTGAGTCACGCCACGTGACCGAGGATGGAGAACGGCAGCCACGAGCCGAGTATTATGGAGAAATATTGTTGATTCAGTTTTATCTTGAATTTAATGTAATATGAATGAAATGAATGGGAGGAAAAAAATTGGTTAGACAGCTTGGAAAACGCAGTGGGCGTAAAGTGGGTGGCAGCGTCTGATAGGAGACCCGACTGTATAATCTTTAGTAATAAGTTATTACAGGGTATGGAGGTTATGGCCTACAGTTTTGGAAGGAAAAACTCAAAAACGGATTCTTGTCGAATCCTCAAGAAAGTTTAACATGTTAAGTTATTTTAAACGACTGTTATTACAGCGGTTATGCAAAAACCACTTTAATTCCAGAATTATAGTATAAAGAACATGTCTGTTTTAAAAATTAAGCTGAAAAATTGAGTTAGAACAAAGTAAATAAATTTTCCTAACACCAGAGAAATATATACTGATCCGCCATTCAACATAGGGGTTCGTAGTCGGTGACCTAAAAATCCACTGGCGACATCCCCTTCACCTTCAATAGGCCGCGAGGCCAGGGAGGCCTGTCGGTAGTAAAAACAATTTCGCCGTTTTCCTGTCGCCCTTTTTTTTGACATTTTTTTTTCTTTTTGTACCCAAATTTATGCCACCGGTGGCGACTACGTCGGCGGTGAAGGTCTATCGCGCCCCCTCTCTCTCTGTGGGTTGGATCGTTCAAGTGTCGTGTGGTGTGTTTTCACACTGAAATTTTAATGCTTATTCCGAGCGAGAATTTCATGAGCTAGCGCGGCCGAACAGTGTTCTTGGCCTTTGCTTTTAATTTCGTCTTCCCCTGTACCCAGGTTACCGGAACTGTTCTGCCTATTGTAGACTTGAAGGTAAATAGGGAATCGGGGAGAATTGCATCATTAATACAATATAATCCAACTATTGAGCGATTAATATATCAGACTATCTTTTATTTCACCAATTTGATATATTTTTATTCGTTTCCCGTTTTCTCATACCTATAGGTTCATAAGAGTATACTCTTATGTTTTCTTATTTTAAGATAAACAGTTCATGACATTTTAACAAACCTAAAGCCCATTGGTTTACTTATACAAACTATTGGCACAGACAAACAGGCGTAACACTGGTGAAATTTCTATTGATCACGCTTTTAACGATCACTTTGAATCTTCATAGTTGTGGCTTTCAAGTCCAGAGGCGCGCGCATCGTTTTTCTTTGCGTTTGACGCTTCACACTAGCGCCTTCTGTTGACGATATTGCACATCGCAGTGTTTCGTGAAACATTTCCGCCAGGTGATGGTAGTGTGAACACGAGTGTGAACTGGGCGATGGATTTTGACGAAAATTGTTCTAGATGTTACGTCTGTGTGTCTGTGTTATTGGTTTATAGTACCACAGACAAATAGACGTCTCACTCTACTCACTTCCTATCGTTTCCTTTTTTAACGAATAATTCAAATATTCTGTAGTTCACAAATCACTAGCTCACGGCGCTCGCATCGTTTTCGCTCCTGTTAGACATTTTCACACTACCGCCATCTACTCAATGGATTTGCGGAACACAGCGTAATTAGCATTGGGCGATTACGCTTTCGTGACGATGATTGTAATCGCATTTCGTTCCAAGTGATACGTCTGTTTGTCTGTGCTAATACTAGGAACCTTTATAATTTAAAAGACGTAACACCCCGATCTCCCCGCATACAGCAGGCCATGAACGAGGGCAGGTTGGTGACTTTCCGTGTCCTGGTAAGATTACAGAACTGGCGCACAGAATGGTAATCAAAGTAGCCAACCAACCACGCCACTGCTGGCCAGTCAGCACGTGGTCTCCAGACTGGTTCTGCCCCGTTAGGCCAAAAGCCGTTAGGCCGAATGCCGTTAGGCCGAATGTCGTTAGGCCGAATGCCGTTAGGCCGAAAGGGTCGTTAGGCCGAAAGGGTCGTTAGGCCGAATATGTCATTAGGCCGGATGGGTCGGGTCGCTAGGACGAACTGGTCACTAGGCAAAATGGGCTGTAAGGTTGAATGGTTTGCTTAGGCAACTCGATGGTAAAAAACTGTTTAAAGTTGAGGGAAACGGTCTTCAACCTTGAAATTTTGGTTGGCTTTGAATGGTTAATTGAATGAACACACTAATAGTTTTTCGCGTTTTAATGTCTAAATTATAGTTACACTGGGAACAAATTCAGAGTTCCAGTCCGAGCATGATTAACAAGATTAAGTGAAATTTAATCGAGTTCTTTAAAACTTAGAAAGAACAGCCTATGTTTAAAAAAAGGAAGAATCTTGAAAAAGTTTTTTTTTTAAACTCTGTTAAGGGCTGTAGCCTTCATAATGAGTAAAACATTTAATCTAGAAAGAGCAGCAGTGGACTACCGCCGTGAAACAGAACAGTTAAAATAGAAAGAGTTTAGAAGATGTAAAATTTCAGATAAAAAAGTTGATAGCTATAATATGTATATGAGTAAAACAGCCTATGTTCAGAAGAAGAAGGAACTGTGATGAAAATGAATCTTTAAAATGAAAAAAGAACAGCCTATTTGCAAAAGAAGGAAACATTTACGATGAAAAATTTAATAGCTGTTATGTTCATAGTGAGTATAACAGTTAGGCTAAAAGAAAAGCCTAGGTACAGAAGAAGGAAAAACTCTTATGCAAAAATTGATGGCTGTAATACTTATAATGAGTAGAATAGTTAAACTAGAAAGAACAGCCTATTTCCAAAAGAAGGAAAAATCTCTGATGAAAAAATTAATTGCTGTAATGCTCATAGTCAGTAGAACACTAAAATTAGAGAGAACAGCCTATGTTTAGAAGAAGAAAAAATCTCCGATGAAAGATTTAAAAGCTGTAATGCTTATAGTGAGTATAACTGTTAGAATGGAAGAAAGCCTATGTACAGAAAAAGGAAATACTCTTATGAAAAAGTTCATTGCTGAAATACTTATAATGAGTAGAATAGTTAAACTAGAAAGAAGAGCCTATTTTCAAAAGAAGGAAAAATATTCGATGGAAAATTTAATTGCTGTAATGCTCATAGTGAGTTGAACATTAAAATTACAAAGAACAGCCTATGTTTAAAAGAAGGACAAATCCCCGATGATAAATTTAATAGCTGAAATGCTACATTTGTTCTTAATCACTTATGCTGACAGCTTTTCGCTTTGCGCTGTTTTCTTTTTTTGTATCCTGCTCTGGTAGAATGATAAGCACGATGATGTTGATGCTTTTAGGTTAGGTATAATAGCCTTTTTGATTTGTATTACATTCATTTGCAAGTAGTATATTTATGTTGACAATGTTATTATGGATTCGGTTGGGAATCAAAAAACTTTTTTTGAGAAAAATATTTTTGCTTATTATTTTGGATTGTTTTTAACATACATCGGAAGTGACGTATATTCAATGACGTGCATCATTGAACCCACACAGCGCTCTATAGCCCATATAGCCGAGGCGGTAAACGCACGGGTATTCAGCATGACCATGCTGAGGGTGACGGGTTCGATTCCCGGTCGGTCCAGGATCTTTTCGTAAAGGAAATTTCCTTGACTTCCTTGGGCATAGAGTATCTTCGTGCCTGCCACACGATATACGCATGCAAAATGGTCATTGGCAGAGGAAGCTCTCAGTTAATAACTGTGGAAGTGCTCATAGAACACTAAGCTGAGAAGCAGGCTTTGTCCCAATGAGGACGTTACGCCAAGAAGAGAGAGAGAGAGAGCGCTCTACACCCGGTACTGAAAAAAGGTGTCGCTAGTCGAAAAGTGTCGCTAGTCAAAACTTCGCTATTCGGTTTGGTGCTGGCGCCATAATACTATATTGAATATCTTTATCCTGTCGATAGCTTTGGCTTTGCCCGTTCACCATAACTCTTTGTTTCTAACTAAAAATAAGCTTTATCGAGATGCTGTCTTATAAACCTTTTCTATTTCGCCTCCTAAATTGATTTCCCCCAGAGTTCCCCAATGATGTCAACTTTTCTCATGTTTATTTCGTTTTGTGCAATATAAAACATGACAACCTATTCGGCCCAACGACCCTTTCAGCCTAACGACCCTTTCGGCCTAACGACCCATTCGGCCTAACGACTCTTTCGGCCTAACGACTCTTTCGGCCTAACGACTTTTCGGCCTAACGACCCTTTCGGCCTAACGGCATTCGGCCTAATGGCCTTCGGCCTAACGGCATTCGGCCTAACGGCCTGCTCCCCTCCAGACTCTAGTAGACTGTGAACGGTGGTGGTAGGTAGGGCCAGCAAGCCAGTCATCTTTGGGGTTTCGCGAATTCGTGTCAACTGAAGCAGGCAGGGACTTAATGGGGCGCGGGAGCCAAAATGTAAATCGGAATGAGTGGATCGCGCGGCATGGGGTAGCAAAATACGACACGATGTCGATGGGGATGTTGTTTATTTTTACGCAAAACTTGCTACAAATGAACCTTTCGCAATGAATAATAACAAAGGGGGTTGTTTTGTTTTTACTGTTCGTTGTAGGTACTACTGAGGTGAGGTTAGGTTAGGTCTGCGATTGGATTTCGCCTGGCGCGCGTATTTTACCCGAGCGCATAACTTTTTTTTTTCCTCTGCCAACGTAGTAAATCATATTCCGCGTGGTTGGCGGTCCACGATGGTCCTACTACACGCCCGATCCGGCGAAGGAACGACCAACTGCGTGGTCATTATTAGTGACCTAGCAGCCAGAGCGGCAGTATAGGCAAAAGCGAAATGTTTATGCGACTGTGGTGTTGTTGGTCATATTTCAAGTAATAATAAAATAATCACCAATGAGAAGCGATATTTTTCCGGGTTTTATTATTTGTAGGCTCTGTGGGTGACCCAGCGTTTATGACTTTCAGTTTGAAACATGTACGAACTGTTGTTGGGCGGGCAGTCATTTCTGGAAGGCGTGTCACGCAATAGAATTATTAATGTTCTTTTGCTTTCAAACAATGTTCTGAGCAACTATGCTCCCAGATTTAACTTCAAAAATCACCAAGCAACCATTACAAGCTTATTTGTTTGGTTTACCTAAATAAACATTTTGTTTGGTAATAATATTGACTTCCCTTAGCGGGTTCGAAAAAAAAACGGCACAAGGATATCTCAATTATTTTCCTCCAATCTCATCATCTTAACTTTTCAGAATCGAACCTTTGGGATAGAAAACTATACTTTTCTTCCCGAGCAGAAGAAAAATGCTCAATAATAGCATACTCTTATGAAAAATCTAAATTGACATTGATATAATTGATGGGCGCAGTATCATAACGTCCGAGGCCATAATGTCCCAGGGCTTTATGGCGCATTTTTTCGGGGCATAACGTCCAAACATGCAAGTATGCCACGAAGTCCAAGGAAAGAAGGCACATAGGCTATTATGACGCACCCAAACTTTTGGACCTTATTTCGCAAAAAAAACGAGACTTAACGACCGGGACAGTATGGCCTCGGACGTTGTGATCCGGCCCCTAATTGATGTACCAGGGAAAAGATTTGCAAATAATAAATAAAATTCCCAACTAACATTTATTGTGAATGTAAACGTCAACAAAGCTCGTCAATACGGCTTGATGCTGAGTTACTGTGTTGTATATATGGACGGAAGCTTCTATGCAAGCCCTATACCAATGAATCTGGCGAACTTAATCCACATGTTCATGCTGTGCGAGTAGCTTCTATACCACCCAGTCATAGCTCTTTTCTCGGCTCCTATGTAACCACTAACTGAATAACATTTTGAGAAGGCGCTTTTTCAGCCTTTTCACAGTTGTTAAATAATAATTATATGGTATCCCCAAATTAATCAATTAAATACATATAATATGGTTACGGATACCGTGACGCAATACATGTGGAACTGGAATTATCGGTTTTAAAATTGATTAATTAAAGAACTTGCTGCTACTTGGAATCGAACTCTGGATCTCCGTATCGTGCCCATAGAGGACGACCGGTCTAATCAGCGTTTTGTAGATAGTCAACTTCGTGTTACGGCGACCTTTATTCGATCGTAGAGTTTTGCGGAGTCCAAAGTAAGCACGATTTCCTGCCACAATGCGCCTCTGAATTTCTCTGCTGGTGTTGTTGTTGGCGGTCACCAGTGAGCCCAAGTACATGAATTCTTCAACCGCCTCGATTTCATCACCGTCGATATAAATTCGGGGTGGCGGGCGCGGTGATTCCTCCCTGGAGCCCTTTGCCATCATGTACTTTGTCTTCGACACATTAATGACTAATCCGATTCGCCTGGCTTCACTCTTTAGTCGGATGTACGTTTCCGCCATCGTCTCAAATTTACGAGCAATAATATCAATATCATCAGCTAAACCACTTGGGCACCCGCGCCAATTTCCGGCACCTCACAGCAAAATAAATCAAAATATCACTTGCCGCATATTTTTCAAACGCACTTTCGTAGGTAATCACCTCCAACAACATTTCCGCAACGGAATCCACAATCACTGAGCTACACGTTCACTCTGAAGCCGCACAAGTGCTCAAAACAAGTATTACACACAGACGAGTGCACTTCGTCAGCACAAAGATGAATGCCGAAGTGATTTTGTTCGAAAATCAACACTGAACAACAGAAAATCCAGGACGTCGGCCCAAAATGCAAGATGGCAGCCTAATATTCAAGATGGCGGCTCCAAATTAAAGATGGCATCTGTTTATTGGAGTTAAAGGCCTTAAAATTATGCAATATGGGTATATTTGGTAGGAGGAAGATGTCCGGAGTCCAAAAATTACGACCAGAATATCCAAAATGGCAATCTAAAATCCAAGCTCAAGTTTCAAGATGGGAGCTGTTAAATGGAGGTTTAGGCCCTAAAACCATGTAATATTGGTATATTTGGTACGGGGAAGACGTGCGGAATCAAAAAGTGGTGACCAGAATATCCAAGATGGCGGCAAAAAATCCAAGATGGTGGCCCACAGTTCAAGAAGGCAGCTGTTTAATGGAGGTTTAGGCTCTAAAATCATGCAATATGGGGCTCCACCCATTACCCCGAACGCCATTACCCCGAACGCCACTACCCTGAATGCCATTACCCCGAAAGCCGTTACCCCGAATGGACCATCACTCCGAAACATCCAGAAAATCACCCAAATAGTGGTGGCCGTGGAAAAGTTATTAGAAATTGATGAAGATGGTTATAAGTTCATACGATTCTAAAACAGACAGATAGGGGACAGAGGGACATAACGCCCCGGCTAAGCTTATGTGGTCATAAACCTAAAATGATGCTTATTTTAAGGTTGTATTCTGCCTTGGAGAGCAGTTTACTCCATTACCGAAGAGACTTCAGCTTTTGTCCTGCGTGCCCACAAAATTTCCCATTCAAATAAACAATTCAAAGAAGTGTTACTTTTTAGGTGCCGGAGGCAAAACGCCTTTTTGGTTGAGGCAAAACGTCCGCTGGCATTTCCCGCTTTGACTTGTTGTGAAATACCAAGGGGTTCCATCGAACTCTTCCCAGCAGCAAATGAAGGAGTAGGAGGCGCGTGGTAGTTTCATGGGTTGTTTCCATATAATCAGCGCGCAATGTCTTAATTTTTGTGCGCTGCAAATTAGGGAATCTTTCTAAATGTGGAAAATCGTCGTTTTTCACGATTTTCTTTCGACAATAACAGTCGTTCTTGGGCTTAACCTGCTCAGTTTGAGTTCTAGTTTGCTTGCATCTAACGAAAACCTCCACAATATGATGAAATCGCGTGAAGGCGTTTTGTCCCCGGGGGGCGTTATGCCCGCAGTTCCCCTACCGATTATTCGCGTTCTTTTTTATCATGCATGCTCACTTGTGATAACGATAGAAGCAAATGCAATGAAATTATAAAGAAACATTCATTCAATTTGAGTGATACTCAGTCTTTATGGCCGATGGCTAATGACGATTCACGTGTCTATTCAATTATTGATCCTGAAGAACACGGTAAGCTTAAGCTAATGTAATTATCTAATCAACCTTAATTTAAGTTTTTTTAATTTGCTTCAAAGGCTGTTGGCATTGTATCTAATAATATTTATACACACACAAATAATAGACCATAGCTACAGACAGTCCACACTCCCATTTTTAGAGATGTGTCACATCACCAACACTAACCATACAATCAATAGACGTACCGATATAGACAGACTCAGTACAACATACGCAGCAGTGTTGCACGACATTAAAAGTAGGAATGAGCGAAACGAAACCACTACGGGAGATAGCATAGATGAGAGGGAATCAATTACTCCAATAGGGCACAGTAACCAGTCCATAAGTTGAGATAAAGAAGGACTGAAAGACAGAAAGATTGCGCCATTGCCAGTGAAAGTTGTGCTGTGAGAAAAGTGGAAGATTTTAAAGTGTAAGATTTAATATCAGATTAGCGGGAACCATTTCATAATGAAACCGAATTTAAATTTACAGCATGTACCGTATATCATCAAACCCGACAGTTACAGTTAGACCAAACATTAGACAAATAACGACACTAGTATTGTAAGTAACAGAAACCAGACATTCCACACACAATTAATTCGAACAAATGTTAAATTAAATTTTAGTACCCCCTGAGGAAGACACCCACCAAGTGTCGAAACGTTGGGTTAATATATAACGTCGTTGGTTTAATTTATTTATTTATTTATTTATTTATTTGCTCATTCCATCTGGCTTGAAGCCTTAATGAATTTTTTTTTTTTTGTGATGAGGGGAAAAGCCAGTTTGAGTTGACCCTTCATCATATGGCCATGCTCAAATTGGCATAAAAACCTCATATCTTTTGAAATACATAATTACACAAATAAAAATACAATAAAGTGAACTTAAATTTTAAACATAAACTTCTAAAATTTCGTCAAATTAACACTAAATAGTCTTCCAATACAACTTACTCCTTATCCGCGCTGAACAGTTGTGGTGTTTTGGTATTTCGGCATACAAAAAATTGATCATCATTACGTCGTAGCCCCTCGAAATAAAAAAGAAAGAACAAACAGGAAGCACCACTTATGGATGTTAATTAAATTGGAGAGCTTCTCACCTGGCAGTGTTCAGTGACCCTTCGTTGAAAACTTGAAACAGAAGAGTTAAAGTCAAATGCGGCAAATACTTCATTGAAATTAACTGACATGGCTCGTAACGGATCATGTGAACCGTATATCGTGTTCCTTGGTTCATTATATAGAAAATCCCGTTGACGTAGTATCCTCTCCGGAGCATACATGTTGAGTCGGCTTAGCAGTTCCGGAGCATCCGTTACACCGAGCAAAATCTTCGCTGTAAAAACAACCTGTGCTACGAATCTTCGGGTTTCCAGGGTGTCCAGTTGTAGCAGACTACACCGATGTTCGTATGGGGGCAAATTCGAGGGATCTCGCCATGTAAGGCTTCGAAGGGCACGCCTCACAAACTTCCGCTGAATTGCTTCTATTCTTCTTGTCCATGTCAATTGGTATGGGCACCACACCACAACATTCGACTCCAGCAAAGATCTGACCAGAGTGCAATATAATGATCGCAGGCAAAATGGGTCTTTAAATTCGTCGCAAATTTTGAAGATAAATCCCAATCGCTGATTCGCCTTAGATACTATTTCATTGAGGTGCATTCGAAAGGTGAGAGAGGTGTCCAACAAGATACCCAGATCACGTATATTATCAACACGTTCCAATTTCTGGTTTGTAATAGTGTAATCATCCTCAATAGGCTTTAGCTTCCGGTGGAAGGATATGACGTTGCACTTATGTACGCTGAGTGTTAGAAAATTAAAGACTGCGTAGCCGAAAAACTATAAATTAAACCCTACAGTCGATCAATTACCAGTTATACATTTTATCTTCTTTTATTAATGGCAGTTCAAGTTTAATTCGAAAATGTCCCTTCTTTTAAACTTGCATGTTCTTTCGAAGTTATACCCAACTAACATTTTCAGCGCTATAAGCTTCAGTCATTTGCTTTTTGTTGTGTAACCATCGAATTGAAGCAGACAACGCTGAATAAAAGGGAAGCTGGTCAAATATAAACCATAAGCTAATACACGGCTGCAAAACAAGCACCATACAGCTACCAAACTCTGTTTTCAGAAATCAATCACTTGTCACTGGAGCTGCCTTTACTGCACTCTATTCCAACTCCGGGAGACTTCCCGGAAGATGTGAAAACTTAAACAAATCGAATAGGAGCCCCCCCCCACCACCAACAAAACAGCTGCTACTATACAGTACAAGTCGTGATACATACTGACAAATCCACAAACCAGCAGCGCTTTGAAGGCCGTTATGCGATATCATTATATTTAGAAGCTGTAATAAAGAAACTGTTGGTACACAACACGGCTTGTCGGATGTAAACATTATTGTCAAACAAACTTTTAGCGGTATGTATAGCTACTACACAACTACTTTACAGCTATCCATCTCTGAGTTGAGAAATTATTTGGGTTGCTTTTATTGCACTTCAATCCAACTCCGGAAGATTTGCCGGAAGATGTGCTATTCGAATAAGAGTCCCAGCCAATAAAACAGCTGCTTTTATACAGTACGTTTTGTAATGTTGCCAAAACACAAAACAGCAGCGCCTCGTAGCTGTTTAAAGAATGGGACCACTGTGCAGGTTTCATATGTTTTTCATTTGAAAAGTAAAACTGTAAAACTGAGCTGGAAATCAAAACAGCGAAGAGAAGATTAACAAAACTTAATATCGAGGTTTTAGGTCGTCAGAAATGTTTTCCCTCATATGTTCTATAACTCGATACTTCTATAACTCGATGGTTCCTTGGATATCGAGTTGTGGAGAGTGGACTGTAATATTTTATGCCCTAAAACCACGCAATATGGGTCTATTTGGTATGACGAAGATGTCCGGAGTCCAAAGATGGCGACCAAAACATCCAAGATGGCGGTCTAAAATCCAAAATGGCGGCTCCAACTTCAAGATGGCGGCTGTTTAATGATGTTTTAGGCTCTTAAACCATGCAATATGGATGTATTTAATATGGGGAAGATGTCTCGAGCCCAAAAATGGCGACCCAAAAATCCAATATGGTGGCGCCAAATTCAAGATGATGGTTGTTTAATGGTATTTTAGGCTTTAAAACTATTAAATATGGGTATATTTGGTTTGGGGAAGATATCTGGAGTAAAAAAATGACGACCAAAATATCCTAGATTGTGGCTCTAAATTCAAGATGGCGGCTATTTAATGGACGTTTAGGATCTGAAATCATATAATATGGTGGGTATATTTGATATGTAGAAGCTGTCCGGAGTCCAAAAATGGCGACCGGAATATCCAAAATTGCGGTCTAAAACCCAAAATGACAGCTCCAAATTCAAGATGGTGGTTGTTTAATGCAGTTGTGTAGGTTGAAAAATCCTTCAATATGGGTATAAAATAGCAATCAGAGCTATCAAGATGGTGGTTCAATATCCAAGCTTGCAGCTGTTTAATGGAGTTTTAGTGTCTGCAACTATTCAATATGGATATATCTGGTATGGGCAGAAGTCTGGAATAAAAAAATGGCAACCAGAGTGTCCAAGATGGCGGACTTAAATCGAAAATTTTGACTCAAAATTCAAGATTGCAGCTTTTTTAAGAGTTTAAGGCTCAAAAGCCAGATAAACGGTATGATTTCGGTGGCATGAAATGGATTTTTGCTAATCGTATCAATGTGCAATATTCCTCAACATGCCACTTGAGTTTTGTTAAAACGGGTTTCCGAAGACACGAGAAAGGCGCCATCACCGCTAGGTGAATTCATTAGGGTTTTTCCGTTTTGAAACATTACACATTTCAACATAGACCCCCTAGGGAATTTAATGCAACCGATCCAATTTCCACATTGACAGCTTCAAACAAGTGCAAACATCATCTTTACAAGATTTATCGATTAAACGCCTCTCAGGAAGCGAGATACGCGGAAACCATCTGTCGTCTTGAATGCCGGTAGGCATTTACTCCTATCACATTGACACGCTTACGACGAGTGTCTCGAATGTCACGATTGCATAATGCTAGTAGCAATCCTGAGAAAAAAAAAGTTAAATGTGGAAAAGGTTCATATCCTCGCCGGCACGCCGTCTGGCATCTCCTCGTCTCAGTTCCTATATGTTATGAAGAACGGAGTTTATCGTCACATGTTGTACTGGGATGGAAGGTTGCCCATAGCTATCCGAAAGTTCAAAATCATTCTTCTCCATGGGAATCGTTTTTCATTGCGTTCCCTCCGAATGCTTGTCCTAGGTACGCCCTACAGGAAATTTGCTTCTTCGCGCCACACATTCTGAAGAAGGAATATTACACATATAGCACTGACTGAGGCTACGGAAAATCTGAATCTCGACGAACGGATTTTCGGGGATTGGGGTACACGGGTAGGCAGCAATCTCACTGTTCGTTTCAATTATGCAGGAAAATTTCCCATAGTAGCAGCTACGAAGCACAGCAGTCAGTAGCGTCTTCATTTCCTTTTGAGGAAAAGTTCCAATTGTTTTTCGCTGGATGCGAAAGGAACGGGAAGTTGATGGGGGCAGGCACTGGGCTGGATTGACGAGCGAGAGAAGAAACCCTACACCAGACTGGAGGATTGTACTTTTGGCACCCCGAAGCCACAAAACATGTTAACTAGAATTGTAATACCTCCCGGCGTTTACTCGCTTCTTACGTGTAATAAGATTTAGAGAAAGCAATGAACCAACGGAATAAGATGGTACTGGAAAGTGCATTTGTCCTTGGGGTTTTAGAGTGAATCCAACTATGAAGTGTACATACGCTCATTTCTGGATGCATTCATTGATGGAATCCATTTGAAGTTATTAGAGTTGATATAGCAAATAAAGCAATTCGAAAAAGTTGGTTCAGAGGCAGTTGAAGATAAATATACAGTAAAGAAAACATTAAAATATAGTAAAAACCAATTTCAAGTAGAGAAATTATTAAAAAAAAACAAATTTAAAAGAAATAAGTTCAATATATAAAAGAGAAAAATCGAAAAGAAAGCAAATCAAATCAAAAGCGAATAACAATTATAAAAAATTAAAAAATTTACAAAATGTCTAATATGAGATAAAACATGCAGGAAACAGTAATGCAAAGAAGTTTCTTAGATAATATAAAATTTTATGCTTTCAAATTACCTAGTACAGATCTTTTCACGGTACACAGTGCATTGCATTGATGCACCACTTCGTCAAACGCTTCAGTCGAAAACACTAAATGAACTGCAGATTGTTCTCCGCTCACCCTCCCAAGAGTTAGTTTCTTCATTGGAAGACAAAGAAACAAGATGATTACGGTTGTCGGTTGCCTGATGATGGTTGGAGCTTACCAAACCAACTCCACCTTCCGCTCCTACGCCACACCCACAGCAAGATGCCGAACGAGAAAATTCCACTCTTTAATTGTTGATGAGTTTGTGTTATTCAAATTCGGAATGTAAATCAATCTTGGCTCCCACGGGACGGGGAATGATGGGAAACAATGAGAAATTGGCTGGCTGGAATCTAGGGTGTAGGGTTTCTCAGTGGAGCGTCCTCGGGGGAAGGCTTCTTATCGGAACACGAAGCCAAACGTCGGTTTTAATTAAGGCGAAGTGTTATCAATCACCACGGGAATGAAGTGATGCAATTATTTTGAAGAATGAAATACTGTTGGTCTTTGGTATGCCCTATGTATGGCGCATATACATATATAGTTGCTTATACATAAATGGATGTTTTAAAAGTTCGACCTTATTAAACTTTTTAACATAATTTATTTTATGTTTCTAAGATGGCTCGTTTGCAATAACATTATATTATTACTCTCCATTTTCAGCTGCTTCGTGATGAATTTCTTTGGAATTATATTTTTTCGATTTTTTATTTACCTCTACGCCATTTTTTGTTTTTTTTTAAGTATTTATTTTTAAATGTCTAAGGTTAAAGCTTCGACAATACATCTTTGAGAATTCTCTTATCAAGTGTTAGCAAACCAACAACAAATCATCCAGACAGTTACACTTAAACGAAACATAAGACCAAAAACGAACAATTAGTTACTCCTAAAGATGGCACAAAACTCCAGTGTCGAAACGTCGGGCAAACAATAAACCTCGTTCTCCGTAGTGAAGACTGCGTAGCCGTTTAATTCCTGCAGTGAACTTCTCAGTCGATCCGCCAAGAGATTAAACTTTACTTAGCAATTCCTTTGGGAATTTCTTAGGAAATTTTAATTGCAATTATTCTGAAATTCTTTATGCAATATCTTCAGAAATTTCGCTTGAAAAGGCCTGCGGCAATTCCTCAGGGAATCTTCGGAATCTTCGTCAATTTCATTGAGATTCCTTTCTGTGTTTCCTTGTAAAGTATTTTATTGGGAAATTCCTTTGGCAAATGCTTCGGCAATTTCTTTATGGATTCTTCCGCCAGCTTTCTTGGAAAGTCTTTCAACAATTTCATAAGAATTCCTTTGACAATCCCTCTGTGAACTGCTTGAATATATCTTTTACAATTCGGTGGTTTCTCCGAAAAATAATTCTGTAATTCCTTCCCAATTTCCTTCGCAAACTTTTTAGAAAACTTTCGCGGCTACATTTTTTTTTTGAATTCCTTTGACCATTTCTTTGGAAATTTCTCAAACAATAATTTTGGTAGTTCCTCCCGCAACTCCTTCAGCAAATGCTTTGGGAGTTTCTTCAACAATTTCTTTGTGATATCGTTAAGCTATTTTTTTAATTGGTCGGACAATAACTTTGGAAATTTAAGAATTGCCAATTGGAGTTTTTGAAGGAAATCGCCGAATGATTTCGATTCTTTCTTTGAGAATTCCTTCGACAATCGCATTGTGAACTGCGTTTCACAATTTGTTTGGGGATCCCTTTTGAATTTTTTTCGGAAAATTCTTCGGTATTTTTTTTCAATTTTCTTCGAGAATCATTTTAGCAATTTGAACAACTATTTGAAATTTCTCAGACAATTATTTTTGTTGTTCCTACTAAAACTGCTTCAGCATTCCTTTGGAAATCGGACGGACAATTTGGAAATTCAGAAATTCCAAATAGGAGTTTTTGAAGGAATTCGCCACAGAACTGCGAAATGAATTTCGATTCTTATAAGAATAGACGAAGATGTTTGAAAATGGAAATGCAGAATCAACTTCCAAAGTAATCTTGGAAGGAAATCTCAAAAACTGGACGAATTCCTCCAATAATTCTTCCAGGAGTTCCTGCATCATGGGTTCCAGTGGAATACCTTTAGCCAGTTCCGCAAAAAAAAACTATAGCATTTTTCCCTCCGGGTTTTTCCTGGCAATTTCTCCACGAATTCCCTGGAAAATATTCCATAATTTATCCCGAAATTCCTTCTAGGATTTCCACAAGAAGTCCTTCGCCAATTATGCCACACCAGTTCTGAGCACCACGAAAATACCTTCAGGAGTTCCCCGGTAATTTCTTCAGATCGTCCTCGGGAATACCTCCAGGAGTTCCTCGAGAATTCCTCCATGAGTTCCTTTGGAATTCCTAGTTTGGCGGTAACTCCTTCAGGAGTTTTTTGGCAATTCCGTTAAGAGTTATTCGGAAATTCCTCCATAAGTTCTTTGGGAATTCCTCTCGTTCCTCCCGGAGTTATCCGGAAATTGCTCCTAGAGTTCCTTGGAAGTACTTCCAGATGCTCCACAAGAATTTCACCAGGAGTTCCTTGAAAATTCTTCTAGAAGTTTCTTGGAAATTCCTCCAGGAATTTCTCGGATTTTATTCCAGGAATTCCGAGGGAATTCCTCCAGGACTTTCTCGAGAATATCTCCTGGAATTTATCGGCATTTTTTCCAGGAGTTCCCTGGGAATTGAATCGGATGTTCCCAGGGAATTCCTACAGTAGCTCCCCGGAGATTTCTCCAGGAGTTCCTCGGGAATTCCTCCAGAAGTTCCAAGGGAATTTCTCCGGGAGTTTCCGAGGGAAAAAAGTGCTAGTTTGTTTTTTTTTCATGCCACAAAATTCTGAACACAAATGACTTGATGATTCCAATTCCACTCCATTTCACGGAGCAAGTGGAACTGTAGAAATTTCTTCGATGATATTTTCAAACATGTCTTCAATAAGTTTACTTAAACTTTCTTGAATATTTTATGATCAAACGATAACAAACGTGTCTGGAATAAAATTCAAATTTTCGAACTATATTTTGAATGCTATTAATACATGTACGGACAATACAACACAATTGTAATGGATTTTTTTAATTATCCCAAATATGCTAAATAAATACACCCATGCTATTCGTTAGACAAATCTCTGAAGCTTTCAAATTTATTTCATTACCAATTCCTATGCCGTACACACATACCTTATCAACTGACTTATCTGAATTTCTTTATCATGAGCAATTTCCTGATCGTGTTCCAGATCCCTCCCAGAAAATGGGCCCCCATAAATTAAATCTACTGATTTTATTCAATTCCTGAAATCACTTTGCATTACCTCAAACGAACAGTGACAATCATTCGTTCCCACTGACAGCGTCGCCACATTAACGCCCAAAGCATGGAAAATCAATTTCACTTAATGTTCGCCATCCAACAACAATCGAAACCAAAAGCCTCGTTCGTGCCTTCAAACGTCATGAATCATCGGCGCGGAGAAAATTCAATTTCCATTTCGCCAATATTACCGACCGCCGCATTCAGCAGAGAGGTAGGTACGGTTGATTAACGCTAACAAGTAATAAAAATGGAAAGCATTTCCCGCGAATTTCCCGCCCTCGAAAGCCACCGCACCACTGACTGACTGCCGATAAGTATCACTTAGGGCCCACTGTGTGGCGGCAGTCGAACGACTTTCATCATTATTTAACCACCGATGAACGGCGCAGCAAATGATGTGCGGTGAAGTGGGTGCTTGGCCACGGCTAGAAAGTGGCGCCCTACGACCGTCGAGAAGAGTCCACCAAGTAGGCCTTCACCTCGGCTTAGTCCTCGGCCTACTTAAAGGCGATTATAGAGTGAAATAAAAACTCCCAATTCCTATGATGCACAATGGGACTGTTCGGCGCTTTTGTTGGTTAGAATCTGCTAGAAATTCTCTGACAACTTTACTGGCTTTATTGCAGAGTTTCAATGACTCTTGCAAGATAGGTTCTGTTTGTTTCTCTTACTAAACCGGAAATATTATACAGTAGATAAAATAATATTCTACTCTTTTTACTGATGATGTTCAAAATAATATTCTCAATGAATTAAACAACTGACAGTTCCCACCCTTCATGGCGAAGAGAATTAAACGGCCGAATTTACATAAATTCTCCTACAAAAGGATGCATACTCTACGTGGATTGCTGCGAGAGTGGAATGCAATAATTGAATGAGTGTTTCCCATGCTTGCTCTCAAGAAATCACTGCGAAAGAACTATTGGAATGCTGAGCTTATAAGTAACCAAACTTTTCCCCTACCCTCAACCATGCATTTCGTTTTAGTAGCAAAACCCCAACCCTCTAGAAGTTTTGGCCAATAAGTGTTACCTTACTCTCTAACTGTAGGCCACCCATTTAAGCCGGAAGAAAGAAATCGAGCTCAAGGCATCGACGTCGACCAAAGCAAAAAAAAAGTTTTCAAATCAAATTTATGCCGCTTCTCGCTAATCTCATCATCATCATCATCATCGTTGTCGTCGTCGTTGTAAGCGAATTGTTAATTAGGAGGACCATTTTCAGCTAATAAGCTATCACCGCCCACAACAGGAGCCGGAGTACCCACCTCTGCTCGGTTCAAGATTGCTGGGTATTCTTTCGCGACATCAGTGACGATACAGAAGGGAGAAAAATTGAATAACTGGCACCGTTTTGTACTTTTCGTACTGACAAAGTGGCTATTCATGAGACTCCAACCAAAAAGTGGATTATTAGAAGATTTTTGATGACACTTCGGCAAACTTTTTCGTGCTGCCATTCCATTCAATTTGATTTTATTCTTCGTTTTTGTTATTTTCTGTAGAGATTAAGATTATGTCGGGCGAAAGCTGTGCAAGTTAGTGGCTGCAGTTAATAAATAAATCTGAATTGAACCAAACTGGTCTGCAATAAAATCAAAATAAATTAACCTGAAATTTGTCCAAAGCTCTTGTGGGTATTCGGTTTCACTTTTGAGAAATCTCCAGCAGATTTTATGATGGAATTTCTGACAAAGCCCTAACCTGAATGAAGTTGTAATTGTGTGATCTGTGGAAAAAATCTCATCACTCCAACTGACAGCAACTTCCCCAGTTGATCTGAAAGTTCCACTTCCCATGATAAAATATACTTTCAAATTCCACAAAGTGAAGATAAAATTCCTTTGGAAACTTTCTGTTTGCTTAACAGGCTTATGAGCAGTCTAAATTTAATTCATCGTATGCGCTAATTCCCGTCACATTAGATGGAAAATAGATAATAATTACAGATATTCCATCTTATCTTGTCTCATTAGGAGGATTATCCAATGTCTCACCAGGTGGAATCATAAACATGTAGTCTACCAATAACCAGCCTCTATATCACTGGAAACCGAATAATTACGCTAAATTTCATGTTTCAATTTCACTCCACTAACTGGTAGACAATTTTGCGTATGACGAAGGAAACCGCACCGAAGCAGCAACTAGCTGAAATGTTCACCACCACCGTTATATTTTCACTTTGCAAGATTCACTTATCGAACTGACGTTCCCAAAAACCCACCGTTTATTGAAGACATAAAGTTTGCATCTATTCAATTTTCAGAGTTATGACTGTTTTCGATGAAAAAATCGTATTCTCAAAATTAAATAAAAAGCTTTGAACAATACTCGCAATTTTTTCACTATGAAAAGCATATGGTACGACCCTGTACGACCTTTTCACTACAACTATGCGATAGAAAATCTACTTTCTCCTTTTTGATATATTACTTTTTGAAATGTACATGTATGACGAATTTCGCCCCAAATCGTATTCGGAGTTGGCAGCAGGCAGCACCCTCTCAGATTACAATGAAATTTTCTGGGTGTGTAGACCTTGACTAGATAAGCTCCTTTGCATACACAGAAATAAATTTTGTTGTGGAAACTACCGATTCCATAACAAAATTAATAACTGTACCTATGATTCTCAACCGACAGGTATTTCCTATTATTTCCACTAAAACACTCTCAATTTAGCTAGCAGTGCTGTTAACATCACCAAAAATAACCTAAATTTAACAGCTTGGCATTGTTTTTTTAACCATACCGTGTTGTAAGATGCGTGTCCAGGAAAAATTGACAATGTTTTGTTGTTGAATCGACTACGCTTTTAGTCAAATTTACTGCAATGCATTGTAACTTCAATCATATTTCAGTGAACTTAACAGATTTTGTTGTCTGTTGAGAATCATAGGTACGGTTAGTAATTTTACTATGGAATCGGTATTTTCCACAACAAAATTTATTTCAGTGTGCTTATTTTCTTCAAAATTTATCTGGACTGTCTTTTGAAAACTTTTTATACCGGTTTTTTTCAAATGTGTTTAATGAAAAAAATGACTAAAGGGTGGTACGGTCAAAATTTGGTCAAACAATCTTTTTCATAACTTTGGACTGCGTACACCAAAATAGCTGATTTTTGGACCAGCACTGGTGCTTTGTATGTAGCAAATGCCATAAAATTTTGCATCAAAAACGGTTTAGTTTTTGCGGAGATATTGTTGAATCCTGAGATCTGCAATTTTAAAATTTTGTACAAAGAGGCTTCAAAAATAAGAACACATTTTTACTGTTTTATTTATAGAGCCAGAAATACTGAACCGAATTCAATGTTTTTTTTTCTGTATATAAAGAATGCATGTCCAAACGTTGTGTAAAAATTTCTTTCATTTTGATTTTGCCGTTTCAAAGTTATATTTGTTTAAGTGGCACCCTGTCAGTTTTATTCATATTCAAACTGCCACAACTTTGGAAGTATTCATACATAATGGCTCAAAATTTTACTTAGATCATATATGTATAATAGTATTGTACTGTGAAATTTTCATATGAATCGGAGCAGTATTAGTAGTTTTATAACCAAAAGTGTGCTCTACTGATCTCAAATTGTCAAAGATTTACTATGGAGCGCCTTTGTGCAAAATTCTAAAAAGGCAGGTCGTTGGTTTTATTTATATATCAACCAATACTTAATGAATTTTATGGCATAAACTACACATAATTTACCATTACTGGTCCAAAAATCAGCTGTTTTAGTGTACGCAGTCTGTGTTATGAAAAAAATTGTATGACCAAATTTTAACCGAACCACCCTTTACTCCTACAAGAAAGTGTTGTATGGGTAATTGTCACTAAATACGTCAAGTTTCAAGAAAAAAAAATATTGAAAAAAAAATCCAAATTGAGCCCTACACTGAAAATAAATCGTTTAAAAAAAGTCAAAGTCGATTTACAAAAAAAAACACCATCTTCGATTTCGATGAAATTTTGCCTCAAGATAGGTAATTATGTTCCCTATCAACCGTCCATATACCACAAGATGGGCCTTTAAGGAAAAAAGTTTTTCAAACAAAAGCTTTTTCATGTCTAAACGATTTTTTATTTCAGTATTTTTTGTTATCAAAAATTAAGCCAGTGAAGGTCATAATCATATCAGAATCCAATGAAACACACGTATTTGGACTTAGCAGCTCCCTCTTAGATTACAATGAAGCTTTCTGAATGTGTAGACCTTGACTAAACAAGCCACTTTGCATACTTAGTTTCATCTAGACTGTCTTTTGAAAAGGGCTAACGTTTTTTTACCGATTTTTTGCAAATGTGTTTAGTAAAAAATGACTACTACCACAAAAAAGATTAGTAATAAGTTACACAAACTAATTCAAGTTTTTAAACACCATTTTTGTGAGATAAACTTTTTTTCCTTAAAAGTACCTGTCTTGTGGTGTATGGACGGTGGGTAGGAAATATAATTACCTATCTTGAGACGAAATCTCATCGATATCAAATCGACAATGATGATTTTTTCAGTGCAAAGCACGATCAGGATGATTTCAATACTATTTCTTAGAACTATTTTGTGATAATCACCCATACAAAAATTTTTTGAACTAGTTGTTATTTTTCATTGAATGCATTTGAAACAAGTCGGTAAAAAGGTCCGACGAACATACATTTTGTAATAAAGTATGTATTTAAATGAAAGAAAACCTTTCCTAGTTATTGAATAAATGAGACAAAATCTATAACAAAAAGTGTTTTATTGGATTCTGGGATGATTAGTTTTTAAAAACAAAAGACACTGACAAAAAATCATTTGGACATGAAAAAGTTTTTATTAGAAAAACTGCTTTTACTTAAAAGTGCCCATCTGGTCGTGTTGTATGGACAATTGGTAGGGAACATAATTACTTATCTTGGGACAAATTTTCGTCAAAATCGTATTTTTTTGTAAATCGACTTTGAATTTTTTTCACATGATTTTTTCAGTGTAGAGCCCAATTTGTTTTTTTTTTTTAATTTGATTTTTAATTTTTTTTATTTGACTTATTTTGTGAAAATCACCCATACAACACGTTTTTTGTGGGAGTAGTTATTTTTTAACTTAATGCATTTGAAAATGACAATGAATTCTTAGAGGATTCCTTATAGAAAATTCCGGAAAAAAATATGGTAAAATCCCTCAAAGAATTCCTGGAGGATTCCCTGAGTTAACTTCTGGAGGAACCTCAGGAGGAATGCCTACTGAAACTTCTAGAGAAATCTTGAAAGGAGTTCTTGGGAAAATTCCGTGGAACTATCCCTGGAAGAATTCCTAGAAGAATCTCTCCTGGAGAAATTTCTAAAAAAAATCCTTCAAAAATTCCTCGAGGAATTGCCAGAGGGCTTTCTAGACAATTTTCCAGAGGAGTTTCTGGAAGAATAATTTTAGGAATTCTTGGAGGAATTTCTGGAAGAATTTCTGGAGGAAGTATTGAAGGAATTCATGGAGGAATCTCTGGAAGAATTCTTAGAAAAATCCCTGAAGTAATTCCTGGCAAATATCTGGAGGAATTCCTGGAGGAATTTCTGGGTAAATCCCTGGAGAAAACCCGAAGGAATCTCTGGAGCAATTCCTAAAATTATTTCTGAAGGAATCCCTGAAGGATATCTGGAGAAATTCCTGAAGGAGTCACTAAGAAATTCCTGGATAAATTGCTGGAGGAACTCCTGAAGAAATACATGGCGGAACACCTGGTGGAACTTCAGGAAGAACTCCTGGAGAAACACCTGGAATAATGCATGGAGATATACCTGAATAAATTCGGGAAGGAATTCCTGGAGGAATTTCTGAAGGAATCCCTGAAAGATTTCCTGAAGAAATAACCGTCGTAATTTCTGAAGGAAGTCCTGGATTCCTAGATCAATTTCAGAGGAATTTGTAACCGTTTGTTACAAATACCTAGTTTTTTTTTAATTTATGCTCTTGATTGTGAACAGTCACGTCTCTAGTGTTAAATGGTGTTGGATTAGTCTAGGGTTAGTTAAACAATAATCAGTTGTTAAATTATGTAATTAAAAATTGTTTGTAGATTAGGTATGATGTTAAATGTAAAACAATACTAGATAGGAGGGTTAAATTGTATGCAAGCTGTGGGTAAAGAACGAGGTAATATGAAACGATAAGAGGGCCAACAGTCGCATTACATTAAACAGGTGGTAACAACCCCCAACCCCTTTTGAGGAAAACTGCCCAAGTAACCACGGCGCTGAAGCCTTATTGCTTGCAGATATACGGTGTATTTAGAGCAATCATTACTTTACATGTAAACTTAAGGTTGATTTAAAGTGGAAATGGGCAATTATAGAATCAAATTAAGATTATACTGGTATAATCTTAATACAGTCGCAAAATTGCTGTTTCCACTTTAAATCAACCGTAAGTGTTCATGTAAAGTAATGATTGCTCTAAATACACCTTATATCTGCATGCAATAAGGCTTCAGCACCGTGGTTACTTGGGTGTAGAGAGGAGGAAAAACCAATAAGGGGGTCGAGCCAAATTGGAGAAGCGCCATCGCTTGAATCTTTAAAAGGCGTTCGTGTGCTCCAGGTGTTTTCTAAAGTGTCCAAATTAGTTTAAAGTGAGTGGTATTACCTGATTTGGGAGAAAAAGCTGATTTTGTCAGGACCTTTTTCTAGTGCCCTAATTCGCCATTTTGTCTGGTCTGGCGTGCCTTACCAGGAGCATACGATTCGGCCTAGTAGACCTTGTCTGCTACGCCTAACCCGTCAAGGATCACCATAGATCTCTGGCCAACTAGGCCATTACCGAAAAGGAGATCCACAGCTCGGGGTAGACACCCCTCAACATAAAGGAACTTGCCCCCTCTCGGCACGGTCACTCCGGTACCGTCCTGGACCGTGTCGATCGCCGTCAAAGAGGGAAGACGCCTTAACGCCGGTCAGTGTACCGACCCCCTTTCGACAATCGTCAGAATTGTGTCATTCCCGTATAAACCTGTGTATCCAGTCAGTACCAACCTGCAATCAACAGCGAGCGCTCGCAGGACTTCCACGGATCGTCGGCAGCAGCAGGAAGCAGTAAGTCGTACCGGTACGTGAAGACCCAATATCTACCCACAGCCACAACTACATATTTTAGACCAAATAGAACCCCTAAATCCCTCAATAGTTTAGCGTACCTCAATAGACCAAATTCATCAATAAAACCCTAGTTTTTCTCTCCAAGCACATTTTCTATTCATACTCCACGATAGTACTAGTCAGGTGACCGTGCACTGCACACCTTGTTCGCGCAGCCCCTCAGTTTACCCAGTAGCAAGCCGACCCTGAGTCCCAGCTCGAGGGGTCTCTTGTTACTGAGAGATTGCCCGGTTATTATTTATTAGTGCATCAAACGCTGCGGCTGATTTTTTCGATAAACAATGTTTGTTTTTCGATTCACCTGTCACAGCTTCTTGACCAGAATATACGAGATGGTGGTCTAAAATCCAATATGGCGGCTCCATATTCAAGATGGCGGCTGTTTAATGTTTAATGTTTGGTATTAGGAAGTTGCCTGGAGTCCAAAAATTATGATTAAAATATCCAAGATGACGACCAAAATATCTAAGATGGCGTCTCGAAATTCAAGATGGAGGCTCAAAATTCAAAATGGTGGCTGTTTAATGGAGAATGAGGCTCTAAAACCATCCACTATACATGGATATATTAGGTATGGGGAAGACAACCGGAGTTCAAAAATGGCGACCAGAATACTCAAAATTCATGATTGCGTCTGTTTAATTGAGTTTTGGGCTCTAAAAACATTCAATATGTGCATATCTAGTATGGGGAAGAAGTCTGGAGTTCGAAAATGGCGACCAGAATTTCCAAGATGCCGGACTTGAATCCAAAATGGCTGCTCCAAATTCAAGATTGCGGCTTTTTTAAGAGTTTAAGTCTTAAATATCAAGAACCAGAAAAATGTTATGATTTCTGGTGCCATGAAATGGATATCTGTTAAACGTATGAAAGTGCGATATTTATCAACCTGTCACTTGAATTTTGTTGAAATAAGTTTTCGATGGCACGAGAAAGGCGCCATCACCGCTAACTGGATTAATTAGGGGTTTTTTATACGCCATGTACAAAAGTTAGGCGAGGAATATTTCAAAACAAACAACACCAAAATATGTTTAGATAGAAGCTACATGAGCAAAATCTCATTTGAATTGAAAAGGTCTTATCTACGCAATTCGTGCGTTTATCTGGCAATGCTCTTAGAAACATTGTTGTTTTAAGAGTAAGTTCGCGAGAGTCGCAACCCCTTCTTGTATCGATGTGCTCCGATTGAGCTGAAATTTTCAGGGTATGGTTTTCCATATAAAAGATGATATCTGGCCGATTTTCAGATTGTTCAGTTTGGGGGAAGTGGGGTAAAATAGCCCTCAAAGATTTCATGTCTAAAAATAGGTAAAATCACTAAAATCGCAATAACTTCCGCAAAAGTTAACGGATTCAGCTGAAATTTTGCATGGACACTGTATTCCAATGGCACTTCCATTTAAGCCAAGCGTTGGATATTCTTTGATATTTAATTTGAAGAAATAGGATATTTTCATATTTTTTTGACGATTTTCAGGGCGCCTGTTTTCGTACCAACAGAACTAGGATAAAAAACTGAGTACTACGTTTTGAAGGATTACCCAAGAGCTTTCATTTGATATGTGACCCAGATGCGCTAACTTAAAAACTTTCGAAAAAAAAAATACTCGGGGCAGGGTTGTTAATAGTCATCGGAGCTGAAGCATAATCACTGACGACAACGGGAAATAAAAAGTTTGCGTCACTGAGTCAGCAGCTCTTGAATATTTTTCTTCAAACACCGTCAGTCAGTTTGCTGGTCGCGACGAAAAAGTTTTGTCGTTTCTCTTTATTGGCATTTTCGTTGAGTGGCTTGCACCGAACAGGGGAGGCGAACGAATAATCAGCCTTACGGGATTGGCTGACCAGGAAAAAAAATGCAAAAATGAAACCCGCCTTCTTTCGGAATCGAACCAACAAACCTTCAGATTGGCAGCGCAACAAGCATACCATCAGAGCTAATTCATCAGCTCTGAAACACCGAGGCTAAATCGTCAATAAAAGCTTGACTGGTTCGCCTTTCGTCTGCAATCGGATGCCATGTGACGAAAACGTGTTCGTTTTTCGTCGTTGCAAAAGGAGACAAAAGAGAATGACGAAAACTATAGCTCCCTGTTTTAACCTCCTTTCGAAATAACGTTGCTACGATGTTCTCTGATCGGACTCGAATTTTCAGAGGAAAGATGCATTCAGCGCCTTTAAATGATTTTTTGGACAAATATGGTCTTCTACAAAGTTGTTCCCAAAAATAAGACCCTCTTTTCAATGTACATAAAAATTAGGGTGGTCCATATTTTCAAAGAAATTGGGAACAAAACTTTTTTATTTGCTAGAATAACTGTATACATTCTTCGAGAAAGTTGTAGATCTATCAATTTTGAGCAACTTTCCTGAAGACACTTTTTATGTAGCTTAAAAATTGACCGATCTAGAGATGTTTTTCTGAATAAGCTTAGGGTGGTTCAAGAAAAATCGGTTTTCTGGCGTAAACTTTTTCAGTTTAGATTTTTCATCAAAGTCGTCCAAGAAACACTTGTAGAGCATTTGAAGACGCGTCGTTTCATGCGCTGAAGTGGTCTTTATCTCTTTTGGTTCGATAGTTACAGATGTTTTTCCTAAAAAATCATATTTTTTTTTTTTTTGAAAAGGTGATATGACCGATTGGTGTGTGAAAAATACTTGAAAAATGCCTATTTTTTCTAGAAATTCATCTATATATTTTGAACGGAATGACGAAGCAACATTCCCAGCGCACGAAAATGTGCGTTATTTTTGAGTTCTAAAAATGGTTCTCAGACAACTTTGATGTGAAATTTGAAACAAAAAAGATAAAGATAAAGGGTGACGCTAGAACAAATCGTTTTATTGCTTTATCTTTTTTGTTTAAAATTTCTCGTCTAAGTCGCGTAAGAACCACTTTTACAGCTTCCAAAAAAGCGCATTTTCGTTCGCTGAGAATGTTGCTACGTCACTTAAGTTACAAAAATAAAACACCCCTCTAATTTTTAGATATGTTTTATAACAACGTTTCTTCTTTTGAATGCGGGCAAAAGATAATTTTTATGATTGCCCCAACCCGTCATAACACCTTTTCAAAAAACTATGCTCTACAAGTGTTTCTTGGGTGACTTTGACGAGAAAAAAAGAGAGAAAATTGAACCGGAGATGCATGTCAAAAGAAAAATCGAGAAAGAATCCGGTGAATCACACACCACGTGCTAATCTGTGACATTTCTCGACGTCAAAATGTTGTCGGACTTGCTCATTTGAATAAGCAATAAAAATTAAGAATTTTCTTCTAATTTCATGAAATTTCGCCAAGTTTTACCAAAGCATTTGTAGGTTTTGAAATTTTGATTATTTTCAACATTTTTTTTCAGAGAATTGTTTTACCCCGTTATCCTCTCAAGAAAAAAAATAGTATGTGATAAAGCATCTATTCTTAAATAGAATAAAGAACTCTGAAAATTCAAGTCCGACCAGAGAACATCGTAGCAACCCTGATAAAAAAGATCATAGAGATACAACAGAATGTATTGTTACAATACGCTGAAATGAATGGTAGTTTCCATTAATTCAATTGTTTAAAACGATAGAGTAACAACAGACTCTATTGTTTTCCACCATAGCATGTATTGTAAATGTCACTTTTACAATAGAAAATGGGGGTTGTTATGTATCTTTACCATAAAAAAAATCCAAATTTTCTGGAGCAAATTGAGTCAACTACCATACAATTTATAGTGTTTTTATTATTGAAATCTCTAGTGCCATAGATTTTATTGTTCACGTATTGTAGTTTCAGTAGAGCATTTTCTGCAGGAAAATAAGTACACAATATAATTTGTTGTTGAACAGTCAAATTTATCATTATTTAATGGTAGTTTATGGTGATTCTATTGGAAATTTTTATCAGGGAACGTTATTTCGAAAGGAGGTTGAGTTAGTCCGTTTTACCCTACTTTCCCCAAATGAAAAAATCCAATAATTGCATTTCTTAGTCATCATTTTTCTGTTGAATTAATATTGAAGAAGAACCCTTGAAAGTTAAATAACGTTGTCATAATTTGCGACAACACTTCTTTAGACAGCTAAAAATATGGGGTAAAATGCACACCCCGAGAAAAAAAAAATTATTTCGAAAATTTTTAAGTTGGCGCATTTGGGTAACATATCAAATAAAAGCTCTTGGGTAATCCTTCAAAACGTAGTACTCAGTTTTTCGTCCTAGTTCTGTTGGTACGAAAACAGGCGCCCTGGAAATCGTCAAAAAAAATATGAAGATAACCTATTTCTTCAAATTAAATATCAAAGTATATCCAACGCTTGGCTTAAATAGAAGTGCCATACGGATAGAGTGTCCATGCAAAATTTCAGCTGAATACGTTAACTTTTGCGGAAGTTATTGCGATTTTAGTGATTTTACCTATTTTTAGACATGAAATCTTTGAGGGCTATTTTACCCCACTTCCCCCTAACGGAAAAATCTGAAAATCGGCCAGATATCACCTTTTATATGAAAAACCATACCCTGAAAATTTCAGCTCATTCTGAGCACATCGATTCCACTTCCTTTGGAAAGGGGGTCGCGGTTCTCGCGAACTGGCTCTTAACACTTTGAATGCGCTTTAAATTTAGAATAATCACCCCACCTCATGTGTTGATCATTCGAAAGTATCGTAGGCAGGTACATGGTAACATTCTTTCGAATGATCGAAAAATTCACTCACTCAAATCGTCAACGTAAGCGGTCGGTTGTGGTTGGGTTGGCTTGGCGTGTTGAAAAGCAGCGAAAATAATTTATTTAAGGCGAAACTGGAATCATTTCCTCACTTTTTGGTTTTTGATTTTTCATTAAATAACGAAGCAATATTTTCAAATTCGGGTTTCATGCACATGTAGAGTATGGATCAAGGTATCTTCTGATTTTTTTTTGTAGTGGAAAATGTTTTTCGTTTTTGCAGAAACCATTTTTGAACAAAATTTCACATAAAAATGGTTTCTGCAAAAATGGAAAACATTTTCCACCTCAAAAAAAATTCAGTAGATACCTTGATCCATACTCTACATGTGCACGAAAACCGATTTTGAAAATATTGCTTCGTTATTTAATGAAAAATCAAAAACCGAAAAAATGAGAAAATGCTTTTAGTTTCGCCTTAATTCCATTCTCCAAGTTTCCTGCGGGTTCCTTTACCCGTCCGCCCATTCGCGTGCAATTTTTCCTTCCATGAATGATGGAATTCGTTCAACAACGTTCGATTTTCTCCTGTTGCTCCTCTACCGGCGGCGGCGTTGTCGTCGTCACCGTCAGCGCTACTGTAGTAGCCGGCGTGCGGCGTCATCAATGGAGGAGAATGGTAGAATGCTGTACAGTGGAACAACATGCGCCTCCATCACACCGCATCGCATCGCTTCGTCCATCGTAATCCAACCCCCAGGCTACTGCGATTAATAGCGCAATGGTGTTATAAAAATGAAGAAATCAAGCGCTAAAGAGATTCGTAAAAAATGGAAATAGGGTCAAGTGGGGTAAAATGCCATTTTTCAAACTTTCATCGTTTTCAATGATAATTAGCCTCATTTGTTAGGCTTTCAAAGTGGTAACAGCAACTAGACAATATTTGCTCGATACTTCAGCAAAAATATTCACTAAACTATTGCATTTTCATCGACTTTTAGCGATTTTAAAAACTGATTCGTAAAACGGAAGTGGTGCAAAAAGACCTTCTGTCATGGGGTAAGATGCCACTTCATGAAAACATTCAAAAATTACGTTCATCAGTTTTCGGACATTTCCGACTTCTTTTCCCCCCTCAATCCCGCTTTTTTCGTATACTCAATAAATGGAGTGTTACCCCCCCCCCCTCCCCGCAAAACGATGATCGTAATATTTGAATGACCCCTAACATGGAAAGCGTAGACATCAACAACCATGCGTTTCCATGTGTGCCTCAATCTCGTTGGAAACACTTAGCTGGTAATAAAATCACCAGAAAACCTTAATTGCAAGCACGAAAAACCGGAAGTTGCCAATTTTCATTGGGAAATTAAAAGATTTTTCGTGGGTTTGGTGGCTTAGCTTCTAGGAGAATGTTCGATGCAAACATATCTTGACACCATTCACCTATAGTAATGATCAAGTCCCATTCAGGAATGATTTTATGAGTTGGGCCATTTTACCCCATCTTGGCATTTTGGGCTTTGTTCCCCTAAATGCAGACTGGAAGGCCTCGTTGACGGGGCTGGCTGTATGGTTTTCGCGCATTATTATTGTTGTTATTATCATTGCTTGTGCTTCGTTTTTCAAGCTGCAGACTGTGGGGAAATTTCTGCACAAAATTTAAAACGGAAAGTGGAGCGGGTGAGAAAGTGAAACGAGTTTCTTATTCGAGTAAAAAAACAATAGGTACAAGTAGGGACGAGGACAGTTTCGTCATTAAAACATTTGCTCTTGAAACATGTGTTTAAAAATGGACAACGTAAAAGTGAATATGTATCATTGTTTGCAAGTAAGCAACAAAATTTAAAATTTCATTCGTAAATTTTAATTAGTCGTAAATTAGAATCCTTGCCGAAATGTGCTGCCACACCCTATGCGATTCGCGAAAAAGATACCAGAAAAAAAGGAAAAACGTGGGGTGGAGAAGCAGAATTTAAAATGGCATTCGTCTTGGTTTACTGGGGCACTAACTGGTGGGGAAGGCAGGCAGACAGGCCAGGGGTGGGGGGTATTTTAGAAGCCACGAACGATTTCAATTTGTGTGCCATCTATCGACGAATGGCAGGCACAAATGAAGATCGATGAGCTTTGAAATGCGAACGCCAAGGGGATAATTTGTGCCAATTTGTTGTGCCGACAGGTTGATTTTTTATACTGGGAATTTGAAATTAGTACGGAAGAGTGGCATAGAATAGCAATTTTTCTTCCAAGAAGTTTTAAGTTGGCGGGCTTCACGTGGCTTCACGTATGTACCAAGACTAGATTTGTAAAAATGCCATAAAAGAATCAAAAAGAGAATATAAATGTAAAAAAGAAAAAAAACGTAAAAAGGTAAAAATAACAAATTAGGAAAAGAAAAATAAGTAATGAAAAAAAAAACAAAAAAATATAAAACTAAAAAAAGATTAAAACCAGAAGTGACAACACAAATTAAACAAACAAAATACAAGAAAGAAAACTAAAATGGAAAATAAAAAGAGAGTCCCATGAATTGTAAAAAAACGTAAAAAACTGAGTAAGAATTGTAAAGATTACACCGGAAGGTAATACATCAGGAGTACAAAAATTGAGTCATTACCTATATGAATTTCAAGGTTGTAATTAGTTTTTGGAGTGTAAGTTGCTAGGAGTAAGGGTTTCAGGGGACCTTCAAGGGAATTTCAGGAACATGTCAGAGGCCCTTCGAGGCGTTTCAAAGTGGCTTTAAGAGGTTTTAAACAGGTTCTTGGGGCTTTCAAGAAATTTCAAAGCGTTTTATTGGAATTTCAGAGGCTTTTCATGGTGTTTTGGGGCATTTTAGAGGGATTTCAAAGGATTTCAGAAGGTTTTTAGGAGGATTGAAAAGCTGTCAGTCAGGCTTTCAGGACATTGCTGGGAGTTTCGGAGTGTGGGCTTTAGGTGAGTTTCAAATGGGGTTTATAGGCGTTTCAGGAGATTTTAGGGGGCTTGACAGGCTCTCAGATGAGTTTCAGGTGGCTTCAGAGGGGTTTCGGGCAGTTTCAAGAGCGTTTCAGGGTATTTCCGATAGATTTTACGATTGTGAAGGCTTTACATGCTTCCAGGTAACCTTCAGGACGTTTAAGGGGATTCCATAGAGGCTTAATGTTGCTTCGCAGGCTCTCAGTTGAACTTCAGGAGGGTTTCAAGATTTTTCAATGTATTCCAAGATTTTAGGGGATTTTTGTGCGCTTTACAGACTCTCAGAGACAGAATATGCAGAAAATGAAGAGGATCAATAGAATAAAGAGAAAGATTATCAAGATTATCAAGATTGTCAAGAGAATCGAAAGTAACAGAAAATCAAGAGAATCAAAAGCAGTCTTGTAAACATTCGACATTTTTCACTACCTTCATTTCGTTGCCGCAGTCGAGTGTCAGCTTGCTTTGTTACATTCGTGCGCTACCGTTACCTCTTACACACAACACGAGCGGTAAAACGAAGTTCAATAAATATAAGAAAGCGTCAAATCATTGTCGTCTGACACGATGACATTTGCCTAATTTTAGCTTTTCGCATATATTTTCAGCCAATTCCGATTATGAATGTTAGTATTAGTTTATTTTTGTATGTTGCATTGAATACGACACACATTTGGCCAACACAGCTCTCATTATGGAAGAAGACAGGAATAATAAAAACCGAACCGTCCGAAGACGCTATCGTGGTGAAGCGCATTCGTTTGACTTTTTGTTTCGTACAGTAGTTTGATTGCTTGTGTGGCGAATGTCGGAAACAAAGGAGGCCGAATATCGACGAAAAGGTTCAAATGACTGTGATCTCTAACAAGACTGATCAAAAGTAACAAGACAACAGAAATCATCAAGAATATTATGAGAATCAGGAGTGTTAGCGCAAAAGTTTTGCGGGATTTTTCGACTTCTTTCGGCTTTTTATGGGGTTTTTCGGCTTGGAAAAACTAGTGTCGCTGCCCCCCCCGTTATTAGCACATCTTCGTACCAACCTTCAGCAGCGTACACTGAAAGACGGCTTTCGGTAATGACCAGCATACAAATGTTTTTAAATTTACCATGGCAAAACTTGATCATCGACCAACAAACGCTTCTTGTATGCGTTTTGTTTTCTCACATACCAACCGGCTCAATAGTCGAGTGGTAGCGTGCGAGCCTGGTGATCTCAAGGTTCTCAAGGCTCGAATCCGGATGCTAACACAATCTTTTTTTTAATTGTAAATCAGAACCATGGTAAAATTTAACACTAATCTGTTTAATTGAAACGAAACTCAGTCTGCCCAAATTTAGTGGCGTTGTGTATTTAAATTGACCCTCTGAATATTAATTTCAACCGCAAGACGTCTTTCAGTGTAACCATTGCGACGTCCTACACAGGATGAGACAACACTACATCCATCAACTGTCGGATGAGCATGGCTTTCAGCAGCAAATTGGAGCGCATCGCTCAGCGAACTGCACTGTTTCGATTTTGTATGGGATTTTGCCATTTACTTGCCTATTACAAATTCTCCATCAGAGTGAAGGAGAAGAAGAAATTTCGTGCAGATTCTATAATCAACTAAAGGAGCAGTTGGATAATGATGAACTATAGGAGATCAAGATCCTGTAACAACGTATTGAACAAACCATCTATCAACAGGCACAGCAGGAAATTGAAAAGCTGAAGTCGAAAATTGGAACCCTGAAGCAAACCATGGGGGACGCCCGTCAATCGCAAAACAGGCCAATGTTGAAGTGAAAAACATATCGGGACATCGGGAACGCGCCACGCGGACTGAAAGCCACCGAAGCCGATGGAAAAAGAAAAGCGACGAATGCCATAAAAACCTGGGATGACCAGATAAAAACTAAACTAAGAGAAACACAAGTGAATCTGTGAAACTGCGGAAGTCGAAGAACTGCAAAAGAGTATTGCCACGGCGAAAGAGCAAGCGACAAAACTGGAAGAGACGATTACTGAGTTGCAGCAGAAGCTTCTATCAGCGTGCAAAAACAGCGCAAACATGATCAAAGCATTGACAGCCGTGAAGTAAAAGATCAAAGAGAATCAATGAATCTGAGAAAGCAGATCAAGAGAATTAAACGTACCAAAACACATCAGGGCCTGTCCATAAACTACGTAGACTCTTAGGGGGGAGGGTTTGTTAGTTTGTTTGTTTGTTTGTTTGTTTGTTAGTGATACTTTACACCATTCCCGTGGTGCATTCGCATCAGAAGTTAGGGGGAGGGGGGACTGCTCAAAACCTACGCTCCATACAAGTTTTCTACGTAGTTTATGGACAGCGGTTCATGAAAATCATGAGTACAAAAAAAGGAAAAACACGATAGTCAGGGGAAACAAAAATAAACAATGGACCCAAGTAACCACGGTGCTGAAACCTTATTGCATGCAGATATACGGTGTACTTAGAGCAATCATTACTTTACATGCAAACTTAAAGGTGATTTAAAGTGGAAATGGGCAATTATGCGACGGCTTCAAGATTATACCAGTATAATCCTAATTTGATTCTATAATTGCCCACTTCCACTTTAAATCAACCTTAAGTTTGCATGTAAAGTAATGATTGCACTAAATACACCGTATATCTGCACGTAATAAGGCTTCAGCACTGTGGTTACTTGGGGAATTGATTATATCAAGAGCATCAAAAGTATCAAGAAAATCAGGAACCCTACTAACAAAAGTAGTTGCATAATAGTATATGGAGCAAATCCTTTAGTAAAAGTTCTTTTAAAGCTCTTTGCAGCAAAAATGTTTGGTAGGAATATTATGAGAATAATGAATTTCATGAGAATCCAGAGCATCAAGCAATACAGGATAAAATCAAAAGGCCCATAACCACGCTGAGGGTGAATGGTTTGATCCCGGTCGGACTAAGAACTTTCACTAATGGAAATTGCCTAACCGTGGACGTGCAGAAAAGCAGGCTTTGTTCCAGTGAGGGCATTACGCCGAAATGAAAAAAAAACGGAATTACGGAGATAGAAGGCAAATGGGAAAAGCAAAGGCAGAAGTCTAAAAGCAGAAACCAATTGACGTAAGACAAAAGGCTCAAACCGAAGGCATACCCAAGTAACCACGGTGCTGAAACCTTATTGCATGCAGATATACGGTGTACTTAGAGCAATCATTACTTTACATGCAAACTTAAAGGTGATTTAAAGTGGAAATGGGCAATTATGCGACGGCTTCAAGATTATACCAGTATAATCCTAATTTGATTCTATAATTGCCCACTTCCACTTTAAATCAACCTTAAGTTTGCATGTAAAGTAATGATTGCACTAAATACACCGTATATCTGCACGTAATAAGGCTTCAGCACTGTGGTTACTTGGGTGGGTAAGGCGATGGCAGAAAGTAGAAAGCAAAAGGCTAGAAGCATCAGAAGAACGCAGAAAACAGGCGATAATATGTCCGCGTCTTTTTAATATGCAGAAAAAAACAGAAAGCAATCGAGTGACAGAATTCAGAAAGCAGAAGGCAGAATGTTAATAGTAAAAAGCAGGACACATAAGACAGGAGTCTGAAGCCAGCAGATGGAAAATAGTATTGTGACAGAAATGAGAAGGCAGAACATAGAAAACAAAAGGCAGAAATTAAAAAGCAGGAGACGGAGAGCAGAAAGCAGAAGATTCATAGAAGAACGCATAAAGTAGATTTCAGAAGGCAGATAACAGAATGTAGCAGACAGTAAATAGAAGGCAAAAAGCATAAAGCGAAAAATATTAGACATACGATAGAAGGCAATAGGCAGAAATTAAAAGGCAGAATATAGAAAACAGAATAACGGAAGCAGAAGACGAAAGGAAGAGGACAGAAGGTAAAGTCAGGAAGCAGATGGCAGAAGACAAAGGGCATAAGGCAAAAGATAGAAGGAAAAAGGCAGAAATCAGGAGGCAGATGACAAAATACAGAAATGAGCATACAGAAAACAGAGGGTTAAAGTTAGAAGACAACGATCAGCAGGCAGAACTTTCTTTTATTAGATATACGGAAATCTTTTTTTTTATCGTAATGTTTGTTTAACTTGTGCAATCAGAAAAATCAAAAATTATTATGCAATTTACAAATATTTACCCTTAATCAAAACCAACTTCTCTTAATTTAATCTTTCATAAACACTAAACACCTCGTCCTACACTCATTTCTTAGCATTTGGTCATTGTTCTGACAACTGTTACCGCATAAAAAAGAAATCATCGTAGTAGTTACTCCGGCCAACAGACGAGAGAGCTCTCTTCATGTAAACGACTTCCGTACAACCGTTTTCACGTTCGCCAAATATTGATTTCACGGAAGGGCGGCGACAGAAAGAACCGTTTTCCAAAACCGGAGCGAGCGGCAACAAAGGCACCACAGCAACACCGTCGTCAGTCAGCAGCATTCACGGTATCCGACGAGTCAAGCCCCAAACGGCAACAAAGCGGAAGCAAATAATACTGCTCTTCCTTCCACGGGATCCGTCGCCTCCACTCTGCACTGCTGGCTGGCAAGCAAAAATGGTCCATTCTAATGGATTCTCCGGGGCGAGATGCTCTTAACTTAAGGCCGGACGGGACGGTGGTTGAATCGTCCGCCATTGCTCTGTTGCTAGTAAGATGCAAATCTCAACTTCTACTTCATATTATTGGCTAGAAATTTGATCGTTCATTTGCTCACTTGTGGTGCACAATCGACTAAAGTTTCAGCTACGTCAGTGCAGTGGAAATTGATATTTGCTTCTTCAAAATCGCGAGGCAAATTGTTAGAAAGAGAGGGAAGATAGGAAAAATTACACGTCGTCCCGTGCGGCCTTAATAGTAACCAGGAAGTGTATCCGAAGTCGTTTCGGATTGTTTTTTTTTTTTCTTTTATTTTTTCACTCCGTCCGTACGTGAGTCAACCGTATACAATCGATGGCGGAATGTGTTTTGTCGTCCTCGTTCGTCCCTTTGCTCTTATGAAAGTTTAATTTGTGTGATGGTGGGTACTGTTAGCCCTTTATCACTCGGTTAATTGATATCCCGCAAAGCTTCGTTTCAGGCGAGAGTTCAGATGCACCATTTCCGCTACCAGCCTTTCAACCAACCATACCCGTATCTATCTAGAGGGCCTTCACTAGTGAGCCGAAGATCAAGTGTACCTCAAGCTTCAAGACGAACAAGTCGAACGCCGGTTCAACATCTAGCGGCTGCGTAACGTAGAAGTTAGCAGTGGCCCTGCCAACGGAAGAGCAACTTGACGCAGCTACACTTGAAGATGTCGGAATCAGACGACAAACTAGTAGTCTTAGTAAGTCATGAAATATGTTTGTGTAGAAAATAGAAAATAAATTTATCATTCTTGTTCCAACTGCCAACTGAAGTAGTTTAGTCTCTGGCTCTCACCACATTCTACCAAAAGGGTTTGGGCCCAGAGAGTTCGGATAGTGAGGAACATATTTTTTCAAGACTCAAGAAAAAGTTCTAACTTCAAGAATCACAAGAAAAAGTCTCTTCAAGTTTACTTTAAGATGGTCAACCCGGCGGAGAATTCCCAGCAAGGCGGAGGTGGAGACGCTACCCGGAATCGGATCCACGCAATCCACGGTACGACAAGCCCACCGGCAATTGAACTTCTGCTTGGCCGTGAGAACTGGTCAACGTGGAAATTTCCGGTACAAACGTTCCTGAAACTGGAAGATTTATGGGAAGTCGTGAAGCCAACGCCGAACGCCGATGGAACCGATCCGGTGGTGGACGCGGTGAAGGACCGAAGAGCGCGAGCGAAAATTATCCTTTTGCTCGATCCGGTGAACTACGTGCATGTGAGGGAAGCGAAGTCCGCACGGGAGGCGTGGTCGAAGTTGGAAGCAGCATTCGAAGACTCTGGATTGACCCGGAAAGTCGGACTGTTGAGAAAACTCATACCAACCACCTTGACAACCAGCAACTCCATGGAAACGTTTGTTAACGACGTCATAGCAACCGCTCACCAACTACGTGGGATTGGCATCGAGATCACCGACGAATGGATTGGGACACTTTTGCTGGCCGGTCTACCTGAGGAATATCGGCTAAGGCTTCCAATCCCGGGATGGATTTCCCGGGAAATGAAATTTCCCGGGATTCCCGAATCCCGGGAATCAAATTTTTGTATCCCGGGTTTCCCGAATTTCCCGGGATTTTTTTGTTTCTATTGCAAGTCAATGATTGATTCACCCAGATTCTTGATTAACGTTCGTCAAATCACATGACCAGATGTTATTTATGTTGATGTTATTATATAATTCGAGTTGAACGGAGAGCTTACGCAGATAACATCCTCTTAGTAATATGAAGGCATAAAAGCTGATTTCAACCGACAACGATTCTACTTTTTTTAAATAGTGCTTCAAAATATGGAGTTCATCATTTAGTTCTACCACCAACCATGTAAGACGCAATATAGTCAGAGTTCGATGTTAGCTGACTTTCTACAAGGTTGTAATGACTGCTCAACTGTTTAGGAACAATTCAATTTGTACATTGGTACTTGTACATGGTGCAACAACCTCATACAGTTCTTGCTAATAAGACGATCAGATAATAGCATGTATTGAGCCATTATTGGGCTTCAATGGGGTTTTACCCTCTTAGCTCTTAACTTTGATCTCGGAATCCCTCACCGAAGTTTTCTTTTTCATTTTTCCTTTGGCAGTTATCGTAGGTTATAATTATTTTTTTGTATCGGGTACATAACTCTTGACTTGTGTTATTGTATCTGTTCATTAAGTATGGTAATGTGTTTGTGAATTTTAGGAATAAATCTTAAGATTTAATTGAGCATCATTATTGGGGTTGTTGTATGCCTGTTGATGTACCCAAAATAATAAATAAATTATCAACTACTTTTAGCAAAACACGTTTATGTATTTCAAATCAAAATTACATTGCATTACATTAAATATCTTACATTATTTCGCGAACTGGCTCTTAATGTTACTTGAAATCGTACATTGATGGTAAAATATAAACCTTGTTATCGTGAAATTTGCTGAATTGTACACAGTCTATAATAGGAAATGGAAAAAAAAAATATCTGATTAACGATTTTCTTTAAAATAAATACATTTTTCGCTTAAAAATATTTTTTCTCATTTCCCGGGATCCCGGGAAATGGTCATATTTTTTCCCGTTTCCCGGGAAGCTGAATCCCGGGAAATTTGGAAGCCCTAATATCGGCCGATGATTATGGCTCTCGAAAATTCCGGAGCGGCGATTACCGGTGACGTCATCAAGACTAAACTGCTGCAGGAAATCAGAGTACCATCGTCGGGCGCCGCGTTTGCCAGTAACAAGCATGGACGGAAACCAGCCAAGCAGAGTGAGAAGCCAAATCCATCTTCAAGCAAGGGCCCGAAGTGTAGGCGGTGTCACAAATTTGGTCACATTACCAGGGATTGCTCGTCAAGAGAACCGAAGAAAAGCGACGGAAATGCCTGGTGTACGGTGATGTTTGCGATTGAAGAGGACGATGACGATTGGTACTTCGACTCGGGGGCATCCAATCACTTTGCGAAGACGGCTCAAGCTCTTGAGGAATCTACCAAGTGCAGTGGTACCGTCGTAGCCGCAAACCGTGGAGCGACGAAGATAGTCGCAAAAGGAAGGAAGCCCGCCTGCTGCCCGGACGAACCAGCAATCACGGTGAATGAAGTGCAGGTAATTCCGGATTTGTCCACGAATTTACTCTCCGTGAACCAAATAGTGGAACGGGGACACACGGTGACGTTCACCAAGGAAGGCGTGAGCGTCGTCAACCCGAACGGTGACGTTATTGCGACTGGTAGTAGAAAGCGTGGCCTGTTCAAGCTGGACCTGGTGCAGCCATCGCGAGCACTGGCATGTGCGTCGAATGGAACTGCAGCTCTGTGGCACAAGAGGCTTGGCCACATCAACTACGACAGTCTACAAAGGATGAAGCGTGGATTGGTTTCCGGCATCGAATACGCAGAGCCGCCCCGGAGCAACGACAAGTGCAAGGTATGTGCTATGGGTTAGCAGACACGTTTGCCGTTTAGCAAATCTGGTTCACGAGCGTCGGATCTACTCGAAGTGGTCCATTCGGATATCTGTGGTCCGATGGAAGCCAAATCGCTGGGTGGCAGCCGCTACTGCTTGACCTTCACGGATGACAAGTCTCGTCGAATCTTCGTATATTTCCTGGAAGAAAAATCAGCACAGAGTGTAGGGAATCGCGCCACTTGGGCGATGGCTTCTATATTCGTCTGTTTTCCACTATAACTCAGTCAAATTTGAACCAATTGACACAACTTTTGGAATGTGGTGAGATAGGTATAGTATCTACCCGTGTACAACATTTCAAGTCAATTGGTTCAAAAATTGACTGAGTTATAGTGGAAAACAGACGAATATAGAAGCCACCGCCCAAGTGGCGCGATACCCTATATGAAGCATTTGAAGATTTTCGTTGCATGGCTGAGCGACACACAGGGAAGAAGCAGAGACGATACGAACCGACAATGGCAAGGAATTCACGAACCGGAAGCTGGAGGACCATTTGAAGCACCTGGGAATCCGTCACCAAACCACGGCGGACTACACACCTGAACAAAATGGTCTGGCGGAGCGAGTCAACAGGACCATCGTCGAATGAGCGCGGTGTATGCTTTTCGAAGCGGGGCTGCCGAAAACGTTTTGGGCTGAAGCAACAGCAACGGCCGTGTACCTCATAAATCGGTCACCAACCAAGGGACATTCAGCGACACCAGAGGAAGTTTGGAGCGACAGGAAGCCAAACCTGGCACCAAACGAGTTTTTGGTTCGAAGGTAATGGCGCACGTTCCGAAGCCGAAGCGCAAAAAGTGGGATGCCAAAGCGTTCGAGTGCATTCTAACCGGTTTCGACGAGGATACAAAAGCATATCGTTTGTGGGACCCGAAATCGAAGAAGATCATCAAGAGTCGAGATGTTACCTTCGTTAGCGAAGCAGGAGAAAACCCGCCATCTTCTAACAGCATGCAGTTTGCAGAACCGGAACGAAAAGTCGTTAGACTGGATCTGGGGGATCCATTTCCGGTACCAGATGTGTCCAAGCCGGAAGCAACCGAATCAAGACACGTCCAAGATGACCAGGTGCCTGCGGAAGAAAATCAGTCAAGCTCAGAAGATGAGGATTTCCTTGGCTCAATCAGTGACGTGACAAACTCTGCGCTCCCTTCGCATTCATCTTCAAATCTGCCCCTGTCACAGGCGTTGAGGCGCAGCGGACGAGAGCGCTACCTACCAGGCAAGTTAAAAGATTTTTTCTTTCCGAGTAGACGACTTCCTTCCGATCAATTTTCAGACCATCAACCCGAGTCTGATGGAAACGAGGATGTTATCGACCTGCCTGGGCCGGCAGCTCGGCCTACAGCTAGTGGCTCGCAACAGGGACTAGCAGCGAGACGTCAACCGCCAACCGGTGGTGATCCACGCCCAACAAACATTTTTGCTGTACACGAGTGGAACTAACCACTCTTAAGCAAACTATAGCTTAAGAAACTGTTATTCATCTAGTTCTGTTTCTTGGACGTACCCCGTCCGAAGCATTGAAGGGACCTAAAGCGAAACTGTGGAAGCAAGCGATGGACGACGAGTACCAGGCACAGATCGAGAACAACACTTGGGAGCTGGTAGAACTACCGGCGGGCCGAAAAGCCATCGGCAACAAGTGGATCTTCAAATCGAAGGAGGATGAAAAAGGGAACATTGTGCGACACAAGGCAAAACTGGTTGCTCAAGGTTTCAACCAGAAGTTTGGCGTGGATTTCGACGAAGTCTTTGCTCCCGTTGCCAAGCAGGTGACCCTCAGGACGTTACTCACGGTGGCCAGCCGTCGCGGAATGCTTGTGAAGCACATGGACGTGAAAACCGCATACCTGCATGGGAAGTTGGATGAAACCATCTACATGCGGCAACCGGAGGGATACGCCATGGGAGGACCAAACACGGTGTGCATGCTCAAAAGGAGCATATACGGGCTCAAGCACGAGTGTGGAACCAAAGCATCGATGCAGTCCTACGAAAAATGGGGTTCGTTCCATCAGCAGCAGACCCATGTCTGTACGTGCGAAAGAAGGGCAACACGTTCACCTACATACTATGTGGACGACATGTTAGTAGTTTGCAGGACAGAACTTCTCCAAGGCTATACACCGGGCATTGTAACAGCACTTCAACGTGACGGCATTAGGAGATGTGAAGCACTTCCTAGGAATCGAGATCGAGAGGGATGGTAACGGATTCCTGCTGAATCAAGAACAGTACATCCTGAAGCTCACGGAACGATTTGGTCTGGAAATCGCTAAGCCATCGAAAATACCGTTGGATCCTGGCTACCTTCAGCAGAAGGAGGAGGAGAAGGAACTACGTTTGCCGAACAACACCAAATACCTGAGTCTCATCGGCGGTCTGCTGTATGTAGCGGTTCACAGTCGGCCGGACATAGCAGTAAGCGTCTCCATCCAGGCTCAGAAATCAAGCTGCCCTACACAGCTGGACTGGCACGAGACCAAGAGGGTACTCAGGTGTCGACCAGTAGCCACAAATTGACACTTGGATCCACAGCTGACGGGCTCGAGATGTATGCGGATGCCGATTGGGCCGGCAACCATCGGGACAGGAAGTCCAATTCCGGTTTCCTGATACGGCTTGGAGGTGGCATCATAAGCTGGGCATCACGCAAGCAAACCTGTGTGGCGCTGTCATCAACCGAAGCGGAGCTCGTGGCCTTAACCGAAGCATGTCAAGAAATGAGTAGGTTGAAGAAGCTGATGGATCTAGGCGAAGACGTGTCGTTGCCAATAACTATATTCGAAGACAACCAGAGCTGTATTCGACTGGTGGAAAACGGAAAGATTGAGAAGCGGTCGAAACACATCGCCACCAAATATTTCTATGTTCGTGATCTTCAAGAGCAGCAGCAAATCGTTCTGAAGTATTGTCCAAGGTATTGTGCGTTTAGCACTAAATTGATTTCCGAAAAAACTTCGTCGACTTCCGCTGCCTTTCCTATGCGTTAAGGACAAACGTCTTGACGTCCCGCTTAAACAATGCATCAAAACTTCAAACGCACAAATCTCAAGAAGCAAGCTTCACACAACAAAACATTTTATTATTCTGTTCTTGCTCACTTATAATAAGCTTAAAATAAGAAGAACAGGCGCGCTGGTTTCGTTTACGAAGAGATTTGTGCCCTCGAAATCGTGAGTAGGTGTCAAAGTCGGCCATTGTGGCGGCCATATTGGGATTCTTACAAGTCTATCCTTAAACATAACGTCGGAAGTAGTGCGCTGTATAGAAAACCAGATTTACTGTACAGCGCACTACTTCCGACGTTATGTTTAACGCATAGGAAAGGCAGCGGAAGTCGATGAAGTTTTTTCGGAAATCAATTTAGTGCTAAACGCACAATATTGTCCCACCGAGTTCATGTTGGCTGACATACTGACGAAATCGCTGCAGCACCTACGATTGAAGTTGTTAAAAGAGAAGTTAGGGTTACTAAACTATATTGTCGAGGAGGAGTGTCGGAATCAGACGACAAACTAGTAGTCTTAGTAAGTCATGAAATATGTTTGTGTAGAAAATAGAAAATAAATGTATCATTCTTGTTCCAACTACCAACTGAAGTAGTTTGGTGTCTGGCTCTCACCACATCCTACCAAAAGAAGATGGCTGGAGGGACATCCGATCTGCCATAGGTAGCACCTCGGCTGCAGCACTAGCCTTAGCGACTCCGAATCATAGAACGACTGGTACGACAGCGAATGTGAACAGTTGAAAAACGAAGAACGAGATCGCGGATTGGAAGAGCTGTACCACGTTAAGAACACATGAAATTTCTACAAGAATCTGAACCGCTCGCGTAGAGAAGCTCGATGGCTCATTACCAAAATTTGGGAAGAAGGTAACAAATAGATGGAAGGTATCGCATGTCCCATCTACAAAAAGGACGATAAGTTGGATTGCGGGAACTACCGCGCAATTCACCGCTGTTTAAAAAGCACTCCCTCAAATGCTGTGCCACCGTCTATCATCGATTGCAAGTGAGTTTGTGGGGCAATATCAGGCTGGATTCATGGGCGGACGTGGTAAAAAGGAGAAGATGTTCGCCATCCGCCAGGTGTTGCAGAAATGCCGCGAATACAACGTGCCCACACATCACTTGTTCATCGTTTTTAAATTGGCGTATGATACAATCGATCGAGACCAGCTACGGCAGATTATGCAGGAATACGTATTCCCGGATAAACTGATTCGGTTGATAAGCCACTTGGAGCTGTCAAACACCAACGGTTCTCGGAGTCACTTAGCTTAGAAAACAAGCTGATGCCCTCTCGTCCAATTGATGCCTAAAGGCCGATCCATCAGACAGCTCAAAAAGATTCTTCCATCTGCTCCACCGTATTATCACATGGGTGTTATGATGACCAACAACCCTCCTAAACGCCTCGTCCCTCATCATCTTCATCGTCGTCGCTTTGATGAACCATAATTTGTGGCGTAGATCCACCTTTGTTGGGTTCCCAAAATTGTAAGGGTTTGGTTCCTATACACAATCCGCAATCAATGCCCTCCCATGCCCCATGCAGGCAGCATAATATATCGTATAGGAGTGGAGCATAAGAACCGTGCGGGGAAGACCCTTCTGCCAAAAGTGGGTGTGAAGTGGTTTACTGAAGTGTGTCTCGCCCCTTGTACAAAGCTGCCAGTGGCACATACAAGTCCGCTGCTACTAGCCAGACTTCCACTAGCAATAACCAAAACCAACAGTGTCGGGGAGGGAAATGTAATCAATTCATACACACACAAAATCTCACAGGAAAAAAAGGGGGGAGAGCGATTCAGCACGTGGGTGGACAACATGGTTCGCATTCACTCGGTGAAGGCAGGAATTATCGTTACCCATAGCCATATTTTCTCTCGAATGAAGTTTTGGTCTGCTATATGTAGCAGCTTCCGATTTCTATTAGGTATTAACAGGATACAGAAGCATGAGACTCAAACATCAAACTATCATCCTGATTTGATTAGGAATAAGGATGAAAGTATTGTTGGCCACAATTATGAAGATTTAAAATGATCGTTAAAAGCGGTGCAAAACGGTTAGTTGAAAAGGAGAGCGTCCAACACAGCTCTGGTCCTCACAAGCTCGTACCTCATGCTTCCACGAGTCAAGCGATGACAAAGCCCGCCAACTAAGAGTTGTGTGCTTATGGCTAGTTTCCACCTGGTAAGTACTGTGTAAAAAGATAGGACAAGTAATGGTCACGTAAAACTTTTGCAATCAAAATTACTTAAGCGTTCGCAGTTGATAAGTAATTTGCAGCCAGAAAGATTTGCCAACAGATGGCAGTGTCATGCGATGCTGTCAGTCATGTTGTTAATTTTCCGTACGGAATAATATGTCGATGTATTATTCCGTGAGTAAAAGTGACATTTCTCTTTCTTTTTTGTTTTATCTTTCGCACCGCAGACATCAGTGTGCATTAAGCTGTTAGTACACAGAGGCCTTAGGCCTAGGGTCAAATATTTGACAAGGAAAGTGTTTTATACTTAAAACACTTTTTAAAAACTACTAGAAGGTCACTCCGGACTATGGCTTTACTACGGGTTATAAAGGTTTTCGGATGATAATCTTGAAAGGCTTCTTGTCTGTTTCATGCACTAGACTCGACTGAGCCCTGTATTGTATTGCATGCTTATTGAACTCTCAATCTGAGAGTTTTGTTCATTACATCAACTTAACTGTTATACAACAATTCTCCCTTCTTTGAGAAAATAATAACTTATTTGAAATAATGTAGGACAAATACAAATTCAATATTTTCTTTGAAATTCTGAATGCAATTCAATTGCCGAATATAAGTTATCTTAAAATAATTATTCATTCAATTCAGATAATACCGCTACGGTTAACCGGGCTCAGTATCATTTAACTATTCAAGCACTTTTTCTTCTTGTTTCGATCGCGTAGCACTTCTGGTAATAACTGGACTGCGAGCAACACTGATCAGCTTCCGCTTCTTGGTTTCTCGTTGTTCTGGAACGTGTGGAACATCTGGAAATCCAATAAACGGATCTTCTAATTCGATCGAATCACGTCTTCGCTTCCGTTCGTGGAATGGCATAAGAACCATAGAGCTACGCCGCTGATCATGAATCAATTTTAGTTGATTTCGATGAGCTGTAACAGTTTGATGCCCGAGAGAAATCTAAAAGTTGCTCCTTATCGTCTTCAAAGCCTACTTGTTTAACTGCTTCCAATCCAATCAAACCTTTACGCCAGTGAGGAAAAAACAAATCCATCCAATCTCTCCCGATAAGTGGGGTGTAATTATTATCAGTCTGCAATACGATCAATCTAGCTACAGCAGTTTTATTGTTCACAGATACAAAAACTTCCAACTCTCCGAGTATTTTTAAACGTGATCCACTGACTACCACCAGTCTGCGTGTGCAATTTGAGAGTGGTATTTTTGAGAATTTTTCGTAGTATGTATTTTTGCCTATTACTGATACTACCGAACCAGTATCCATTTCCATCGCTAAACACTCATCGTTTACTGAAACTTTAATTAAACATGGCTCACTAACACTGTTTACGGCTTTAATCATCAGACACTCATAATCTGAGTTATCCCTGATAAAAAATATCATAAAAATACGATAAATTTTAATGTTACAACACCCTTTTTTCGAAAATTATTCACCATTAAACGTATAGTAATTTGCACAGCACACTCACCGTCTTCTCTATTGTTCTATACCATTCGGCGAATGGTAAATGGCACTTTTACAATAAAAAATGGTGGTCGTTATGTATCTTAACCATAAAATTTTGAGAAAATTTTCATACACTTTTTCGCGAAAAACAATAGAATGTATTGTGTTTTTATGAGACATCTTTAGGCCAATTTTCAAAAGAAAACAATATATCCGTATGTTTTTTCATTGTTCTTACAATACAAGTACAATTAATTGAATAGCGTCAAATGAATCGTTGTTACAATAAAAATACAATAATATTTGTTGCTATTTGTAAGCAGTTTTCGCTTTTGAAAATCCATAGAATTTATATTTCCCGCTAACATTTATATCCAGCATTTAAGAGCACTAACGGCCGTCAGAATGATATGCACATTTTATGATTAGAATCAAACACTCTGATGTCGGTCTAGTATGTATTGCTTGGCAGCTGTCGATAAGATCTATCATCAATCTTTTCAAATAACTGCCAAATATCACAAGTCAGACCTCAGGTCGTATGATCCATACCATAAATCGTTCACAATTCATGTGGCCATTAGTATCTATAAATACTGGAGTAAAATGTTACCGAGAAATATGAATTCTTTGATTTTTCAAAGGCGAAATCTGTTTACATAACATCAAATATTATGGCATGTTTATTTTACCATCGGTTCAATTGAACCCATTGAACTAATTGTATTTGTATTGCTATCAATGGTAGTTTACTATTTACTAGATTCCTTTAATTAATTGGAAAACATTAGAAAAATCATTGTTCATCTTTTTCTTGTCGTAACGTCCTCACTTGGCTAAGAACTTCCTCAGTTATTCATTGAGAGCTTCCTCTACCAACACGGCTTGACGTCTGTCAGTTGTTGAAGTTTTAGCGAATAACATTCGATAAACGAAACATCTACTGTACTCAAATTTGAAACGAAAACTATAAAAAATATGTCAAGTGATTTTGTATTTACAAACATTATCCAAGCAACAATAATATTTATTGTTATTTATCTGCTACGAATTGTTTTTTAGTGTAATTGAGAAATAAATTCTTTTTTAATAAAAAGACCATGCACGCACTTTTGCAACTATATAAAAACAACTTAAATTAATTTTTACTGATAGCAACTTTAAATTGTTATAGAACTATTGAAAAACAATCGAATCAATTAGTCACTAATGAAGCTAATGTTCACTTATTGTACGAACTATATGGGCTTGATTTCTATTGTAAAAAGTAACAATATATCTACTATGTGTTTTATTGTGAACAATAAAACCAGTCATATGTTAATGATATTTACCATGTAATGAATGGTAATTTTTTATCCGGGATCTTCGTCGCTAGATTTTTTAACTTTCATACGCTTGTAATAGTGAGCAACGTCGTCCATTGCAGGTTGCGGCTCAACAACAGAATTTACTGCAATAGACTTCTTGAAATGAAAACAATCTCTTTTCAAATGACCCTTGCGTTTGCAATAATTGCAAATAGCGTTTGCATGGAAATTTTTCTTTTGGTCCCGAGAAGTCGAACGACCCCACTTTTTGTATGCGTTTCTGGAAACTTGTCTTCCCCTGCTATTGCTTCTGTGCCTATAACGATTATCCGTATGCCAATTATCGTGGCTCTCTGGTTCGTTTCGTCTGCCAATCCGATGCTTTACAGAATGTACATTCGAAGCGCTACCTTCATTCATGATTCTCACACGATTGCCTGCATCTTCACTGTTAATAATCATCTTCTCAACAGCCTCCATGCTCAAATCATCCTCCATTAGCAGTTTGTATTGTAACGTTTTGTCGCCAAGACCCATGATCAACCTGTCTCTTATTGCCGTTTCTTTAAATTGCCCAAAATTACATTGTTCTGCCAACAGCTTTACAGCTAACACAAAATTTTCGCTAGACTCTGTTGGACCTTGAAAACGGGTATAAAAACGATACCTTTGCATAAGAGCTGGATCGACTTTATCAAAACGTGATTTGAGTTTTTTTACTATATCGGCATAGCTAACGGTCTCTACGTCTACATCAGGGTAAAGTTTAGCTAGTTCGTCATATACTGCTTCACCACTAAGAGTAATAAAATATGATCGCTTTTGGTCTTCGGGCACGTTATTAATTTTGCAGTAAATATCAAAACGCTTTATGTAATTCGTGAATGATCTTCCCACCACGTAGTGGTCTAACACACCGATCAAACCCGTTGGTGCCATTAGAGAGTATTTGCCGATCTAAAACAACAAAAAGGTGGTCACTTACTTGAATTAGTAGTTACTCACGCTCCACTACCGTCGATGGATTCCTATAAACGCGGCCGGTGATAGAGCGCTCCGCTATTCTTGTCAACTCCGCAAATATCTCAACGCTCACTGGTCTCCTGTGAGTGCTCCTCTACGCCGCTATCGTTGCTTGTTGATCACCGCGTTTGTATACTTTGTTGGACACACTGAATAGCACAATTTATTCTCATACAACTCTCCTTACTCACAGATGAACACTGCTCGTCTCACCACCAGGTACTCACCGCTTAGCAGGTTTATAACTCACACAATTGGCTGTTATACTCTTACACTGTATACTGCTCTTCTCACCACCAGGAGCTCACCGCTACCAAGCCTACTTAGCAGATCTTTGGCCGGCTCTCAGGCTGCTGGCCGTCGAACACCACGATACACTTCAACAATTTGCAAAACTAAATGGTGGACTATTGCATTTGCTCTCCTTGTTCTCCTTCTTTTCTCTATACAGGGACCGAGAACAAAGGTACAAAATGGCGTGAACTACCGAACTACGCGTTTTCCTCACAAAAACTGCAGAATTTCAATTTCCACTAAAACCTACGGATCTTTCTGCCCGTTTTAATCAAGCAAGATTCACTGCTAAAAATTAATTATATAAAGAAACACTATGCAGAATGATCAGCTACTGATTCTACACTTATGCCACACCATGTGGACGACTTGTAGAACAGCACACTATCGCGAAACACGACTAGGAAAAAAAAATTGTTATTTTAATTTGATTTCAAACGCGTTAAAACGTATTTTTCTCGTCGCCACTGTTTTATACTTAAAACACTTTTTAAAAACTACTAGAAGGTCACTCCGGACTATGGCTTTACTACGGGTTATAAAGGTTTTCGGATGATAATCTTGAAAGGCTTCTTGTCTGTTTCATGCACTAGACTCGACTGAGCCCTGTATTGTATTGCATGCTTATTAAACTCTCAATCTGAGAGTTTTGTTCATTACATCAACTTAACTGTTATACAACAGAAAGAACTCAAGAAACAACATTAGTTCGAAACGGAAAAAGTAATGGGGCCGGCCACGGTATGCGGAAGCACTGCGGTATGGACCAATCCGCAGGTATGCCACTGCGGTTAATTTCAAAACAACTTCAGTTCGGCGAATATGTTTGTTTCCTGGAAGAAAAGAATTGTGTGAGAATATGAGTTCACGGGAATTCATCCAGAAGTTCTCTTTTAGTTCTTCCTTCATGAGATTATCAGGGATTCCTCCGGAGTTTCTCGGTTATTCCCGAAGGAGTTCCCCGTAAATTCCTCCAAGAGTTCCCCGGGAATTCCTCAAGGAGTGTTCCGGAAACTCCTCCAGGGATTCCCCAGGAAATCATCCAGAAATTATCAGGTTTTTTCTGGGAATCCCCGATAAAACTTCCGGGAGTTCCCTGGGAATGCCTCCAGAAGTTTTTGTTAATTCCTTCAGGTGTTTGTCGGGAGAATATCCAGGAGTTCCCCGTGAATTCTTGTAGGAGTTCCCCGGGAATCCCGAATGAGTTTCCAAGAAATTCATCCAGGAATTTACCAGGAACTCATCAAAAATTACCTCGAGAATTCCACCAGAAGTTCACTAATAATTCCAGCATGAATTTTCCAGGAGTTCCTCTGAAATTCACGTGAAATTCTTCCAGAATTCCTGCAGGACTTCCCCGGAGGAATTCCTGGAGCAATTATCAGAAGATCTTCTGGAGCAAATCTCTAGAAAATCCTTCTGAGATTTCTCCAATAATTCCTCCGGAGATTTCTCCACAAATTCCTCCGGAGAATCCTTCAGGAATCCCTCCGGAGATTTCCCCAATAATTCCTCCGGAAATTCCTTCAGGAATTCTTTCGGAGATTTCTCCGGGAATTCCTCTGGAAATTTTCCGGGAATTCTTTTGGTGATTCCTCCGGAAATTCCTCTGGAAATTCTTCCGCAAATTCCTCCGCCAATTCCCTCAAAGATTCCTGCAGTAATTTCTTCAGAGATTCCTCCAGGAATTCCTTCGAAGATTCCTTCATGAATTCCACCGGAGATTCCACCAGAAATTCTTCCGGAGATTCCTCCAGGAATTCCTCCGGAGATTCCTCCTGGAATTCCTCCGGAGATTCCTCTAGGAATTCCTCCGGAGATTCCTCTAGGAATTCCTTCTGAGATGTTTCCAATAATTCCTCCGGGAATTCCTCTGGAGATTCCTCCGGAAATTCCTTCGCAAATTCCTCCGGAGATTCTCTCAAAGATTCCTGCAGTAATTTCTTCGGAGATTCGTGAAAAGCGACGCAAGGAAGAACACGAGCGAACACGACCGAAGTGGAAAAATACTCGCGGGGGCTTTCACAAGAGCGAACAAGAAAAACAACTTTCTCTGTTAGGAGTTCAACTGGTAGTGAATTGTATTTGTCAGAAAGAGCAGTTACAGAGTTGCCAGATGGGCTGATTCATCAAGGTTTATATAAAAGGGGAATCGGTTGGTTACTACACTGTTAATACCCCCCTTCAAGCCGATAACCCTATTAGGCTTTGTAGCTTCTCATATTGTGGTCTCGGTAGTCCTTTAGTCATTATGTCGGCTATCTGGTCTTCCGAAGCCACGTACTCCAACTGGATGGTTCTTCTCTGGATTTCTTCGCGTACGAAATGAAATCGCACGTCTACATGCTTCAGCCGCTTGGTAGGCTTATCCTCTTCAGCAATACTGATGCATGCTTGATTGTCTTCTCGAATTATGACAGGTTCGGACACATCGATGTTGAAGTCTTGTAACAGCATCCGCAGCCACAGCGCCTCCTTAACAGCTACACTCAGTGAGGCGTACTCCGCCTCGGCAGATGACAACGCGACTGTTTTCTGCTTCTGCGTTAACCAGGATACGTTTGCTTGGTAAACCCGAAATACGAATCCCGATGTTGATTTCCGTTCGCAAACATCGCTTGCCCAATCGGAGTCAGCAAATCCTTCGATAGTTGCACACGTCTCGTCCCTCCTGTACACCAGTTTCAAGTTCAATGTACCCTTAATGTACCGCAGGATACGTTTGGCGTGATTCCAGTGATCGTCAGTCGCACAGGTTTGAAAAGCACTGAAATAGTTGACAGCAGCGCACAAATCAGGTCTGGACGTGACGGTAACGTAGGTCAGGCAACCAATCAACTCTCGATATGGATGAGTAGTGTACTTGGAAGGGTCGTTACACTTCTCAAGCTTGAGGCCTGTTGCCAACGGTGTTTGTTTCGGCTTGCAGTCTGTCATGCCGAAGCGAGCTAGAAGATTTTCGAGGTAACTCCGCTGGCTAATTTCCAAAATGCCTTCATCCTTACGCCTCTCCACGGTCAGTCCCAGAAACGTGCTAATCTCGTTCATGTCGCTCATTTCGAACTCGTCCTTCAGTTTGGCTTTCAGATCTCGAATCGTTTCCAACGATCGGCTGGCGATTAAAATGTCGTCTACATAGATGATCATATACACCTCCTCTCCATCAACGATCGAGATATACAGACAGTTATCCACCTTGCTGCGCTTGAACCCAAGACTCGTGACGAAATCGTGAAATCTTGAATTCCAGGCACGGGATGCTTGCTTTAGGCCGTAAATGGACTTCTGCAGCTTGGCAACCAGGTTTCCTGCACCGAATTCTTCCGGTAGACGCATGTATATCTCTTGTTCTAGCAATCCGTTAAGAAACGCAGTCTTCACGTCAAGCTGGTGAAGATGCATCCCTTTTTGATTGGCAATGGCCAGTAAAACACGCAGCGTCGCGTGTTTGGCCACCGGCGCGTAGGTACTCTCGTAATCAAAACCTTTGCGTTGAGAGAAACCTCTGGCTACGAGCCGTGCCTTGAAGCGGTCGATTCCGCTAGCATCGTTCCGCTTTATCTTAAATATCCATTTACTGTCAATGATATTCTTACCTGGAGGTGGTGATGCCAGGGTCCAAGTCTTGTTTTTGATGAGAGAGTCCATTTCGTCGGTAATGGCTGCTTGCCACTGCGGCCAATCCGGCCGCTGCCTGAGGCCGGCCACTGTAGCCGGCAGATCCTCGACGAAGCTTTCAGCACACATGGCAGTTTCGCACAACTCGTAACAATCATGCCATACTGGTCTCCGCTTCTCACGGCCACTACGACGCACTGGAAGTTGCTCCTGCTGCCCAGGCTGTTCCGGTTCTGATTCTTCTTCGTATTCACTGATCACATCGTCTTCGAGCTCATCAGGAGCTACACTACTTTGGTCAATCGTCTCTTCAAGCACCACTTCCCTCTTTTGAACACTCGGTTCCACTTCAAGTTTGCCACCGAACATGGTGGATTCATCGAACACCACATCCCTACCGATCACTATCTTCTGCCGCGTTTCGTCCCATAGTCGATACCCATTGACGGTATACCCGACGTGATACAACTTCTTGCACTTAGAGTCCAACTTCGACCTGAGTTCTTTCGGAACATGCAGGTACGCGGCACTTCCAAAGACCTTCAGCTTCGATACATCCGGTTTTCGACCAGTCCAAAGTTCGTACGGCGTCTTCTTCTCTGCCACCGCCGATGTTGGGCACCGGTTGGACAGGTATGTAGCGGTATACACAGCTTCACCCCACATCTTCTTATCAAATCCGCTTTCGGCTAACAATGCCCTGGCCCGCTCCATCAGCGTACGGTTCATCCGTTCGGAGACACCGTTTTGCTCCGGTGTGTACGGAACCGTTAACTCCATAGAAATTCCCTTTTTCCGACAAAACGAGCGCATTTCTTCACCGATGTACTCACCGCCGTTATCTGTACGCAGACGTGCTATTCTGGTACCAAAATGAGCCGTGACGAGAGCTTCGTACTCGCGGAAGCACGTAATCACCTCATCCTTCGTGGACATCAAATAGATGATCGCGAAATGCGAAAAATCATCAATAAAGGATACGAAAAAACGCTTACCGTTCCAGGTGCGGGGTGTCATCGGTCCACATACGTCACTATGTATTAGTTCTAACGGCCGCCGTGAACGACGCTCCTCTCCGGAAGCAAACGGCAACTTTGCTATTTTCCCGGACAGACACGGTTCACATACAACAGTTTCTGCATCGAAATCCGTCAGCTTCAGTCCGTCAACCATCTTACACTTCACCAGTTCACGCAAACTGTCACAGCCCACATGACCGAACCTCTGGTGCCATAGTACCGCATTACGCGACACTTTACCCGAGAGCATGGCTGACCCCATTTCACTGCGCTTACAGAAAATGTCCAGTTCGTAAAGTTTGCCTTTCAATCGACCAACGGCCAGCACGTCACCATTCTTCTTCACTTCGGCTTTTTCTTCTTCGAAACACACCTGGAGACCCGCCTTTGCAATTCGCTTTACCGAAAAAAGATTGCAACTCAACCCCGGCAGGTAGAGCACGTCCTTCGCTTCACACTTCTTCACTGTACCGTCGACGACCGTATACATAATCACATCGCCACAATACTCAGCCAACAGTTTCTGTCCGTTTGCCACAACGATCTCGACCGGACGTTCCAACCGCCGCATCACTGAAAAATACCGCGAGTCGCACAGCATGTGATCGGTGGCCCCCGAATCTAAAAACCAACCGACACGTACTAGATCGTCATCTCCTGCTGCAACAAAAGCTATTTCCGGACGATCTTCTTCCGCTCCTACGTGCGCCTTCTGCCGCCGTGCATCGCTTCTCGGTTTCGGCGTTTTGTTTTCGCTATTCACTTTTTGTTTCTCACTGTCACCACGATCGGATTCTCGGCAGTTTGCCTTTTTATGCCCATACTTCCCACACTGAAAGCACTGCAACTTCTTCTTCTTAAACCTGCTAGCCATCGCCACACCATCACCAATACCACCACTTGCTTCTTCGCCTGCTTCTGTGTTACGCCGCTTCAGCTCAACGTCCAACAGCCGCTTCTTAACGAAGTCCATCGTGACGCCGTCGGGTAGCGTTTCAATCGCCGTCACGACCGAATCGAACGATGGGGGTAGTGTCAAAAGCAAATGACACACAGCGTCGGATTCCTCGACGGTCGCTCCGCTTCCCTTCAATTCACGTATCAACTTGTCGAACCGCAAGAGATGCTCCGACATCCGGCAGGCCCCCTCCACGTACCGCAACGTGAGGAGCTTTTTCCGGAGGTACAACTGACCAGCCACACCGCGTCGTTCGAACACGTTTTGCAGTGTGCTCCAAATCTCCTTTGGTGTGCGGCAATCCTTAACTAGCTCCAACTGGTTATCGTCGATCGCTTGGACGATGAACGATTTGCATTTCTTCTCACTAGCTTTTCTTTCCGCGAACTTTTTCTCCTTCTCACTCTTCACAACAGCCGAATCCGCTTGCTGCACTTCCAACTCCGGGACCTCTTCCGCGTCGCGCACTAGACAATCAAGGAGATCGTGCATATCGAGCACCGTCTCCATACGAAATTTCCAGTTATGGAAATTATTCCCGTCGAACGCGATTACTTTCGATTTTTCTTCCATGCTGGAGCCCACAACCTGAAAAGCGACGCAAGGAAGAACACGAGCGAACACGACCGAAGTGGAAAAATACTCGCGGGGGCTTTCACAAGAGCGAACAAGAAAAACAACTTTCTCTGTTAGGAGTTCAACTGGTAGTGAATTGTATTTGTCAGAAAGAGCAGTTACAGAGTTGCCAGATGGGCTGATTCATCAAGGTTTATATAAAAGGGGAATCGGTTGGTTACTACACTGTTAATAATTCGTCCTGAGATTCCTCAAGGAATTTCTCCGGAGATTCTTCCAGAAATATCTCCGGAGATTCCTCCAGGAATTTCTCCACAGGTTCCTGCAAGTTCCAGGAATTGATCCAGAGATTCCTTCAGGAATGCCTCCGGATTCCCCCAAAGATTCCTGCAGTAATTTCATTGGTGATTCCTTCGTAGATTTCTTCAGGAATTCCCCCGGAAATTCTTCCGAGGAATCCTCGGGGGAATTCGTGGAAGAATCCTCGGAAAAATTCCTTAAGGAATCCGCGGAGGAATTCTTGGAGGAATCCTAGGAGGAATTCCTGGAGGAATCTCCGGAGGAATTTCTGGAGTAATCTCCGAAGAAACCTCCGGAGGAATTCTTGGAAGAATCTCCGGAGCAATTTCTGGAGGAATCTCCGGAAGGTTTTCCCCGAGATATTTCCGAAAAAAAATACTGCAGGAATGTCCGGAGGAATCTTTGGAGAAATTATTAAAGAAATCTCAGGAGGAATTTCTGGAGAAACCTCCAGAGAAGTAAGAATCTCCGGAGGAATTCTTGAATAGATACCTGATCTCCCTGATGCCACTCCTGGTGTAATCTTAAAATAAAATCCTGGAGAAATACCAGAAGAAACTTTAAGAGGAATCCAACAATTTACTCCTAGAGAAGATCATGGATGAGCTTCTGGAAGAATCCCGGAAGAAGTTACTGCAGGAAGGATTTCCCAGATAGTAATACCATTAAAACTTCCCCCAGAATCCCAGCGCAATGTCTTTCATCAGTATTTTCCTTGGAAAGCTTCACAACTGCGTTGGAATCTCACTATCTGGATTTTCCCCAGAAGTCCACCCAAAAGTTTTAGGGGTTGTGTGCTAGTAGTGGACCCTGCGCCTATAGTGGACCCCCTTCAGAAAAACTCAAATATAAATGCCGAAATCAACTGTTTCCAGGCAACTTCCAACGGGGGAACATCAATTACATTGCTACACAGCAAATAACCCAGTGGCCTCAACAATCGGTTATTTTAACTATTTAATGAATGTAAACACTCAAAAGGGTCCACTATACGCACACTCAGGGAGGGTCCACTATAGTCACCGTCGGCGTTGTGACAGCTAACATGGAAATCAAATGGGGGGTCCACTATACTCCATTGCACGGTGACGTCATCAAGAAATCGCTCTCTTTCTCTCCTACGGAAAATTAGAAAACAACAGGACCAACACCTGTCAAATTTGACAGGTACTGGTCCTGTTGTTTTCAAACTCTCTAAAAGAGCGAAAGAGACAGAATTTCACCGTGAGGTGGTCTATAGGCGTCAAGATATTTGTAAATAATCCTATAATGGACCCCGGTAGTGTCCATTATAGGCAACATCGATGCGTATTTTCAAATGCGTATTTCACTGGAATAATTTATTAATGTTGTATGTTTGACGGTCTTAACATAAAGAGGGGACGTGAAACTTGTTTAAAAAATCCACTTTTGAACAATCCACTGCCTTAACATAGCTAAAAAGCAGCAGAAGTAAATTTCGATGGCTTAGGGGGCCCATTACTAGTACCTAAACCCTATATTGAATCAGTTTCCACACACGCGCGCGAAAAAGTACATTTCAATATCAATAACATTTCCAAGAACATTTCCTGACGAAACGAACGAAATTTCTTCAAGTCCAAATCGTAAACAACCTGGTGCCCTTTTCTTCACATCCTTCTTACAGCATCGTTTCGTTAAAATGCTGTCAGTTAAACAAATGTCAAAACTACTTACGGAAAAAGGTGATATTTTACTTGAGCGCTCTACTTGGCAACAGGAAACTTAGCTTTAGCTGGTAGGGCAGTCTGGGCACTGTTGTCCTTCTGACTTCAGCTAGATTGAGGAGGTGCGCCTCGAGCATCTGTTCACCAAAGAGGTGCGGCTCAAACAACGTCTGTTCTGGCATCCAGTGACTGAGTATGAAATGCTCCTCAACCGGAAGCTATACCTAAGGGAGCGTCCATAAATTACGTCACGCTTCAAGGGGAGAGGGGGGGTTCAGTAAAGTGTGACGACCCATACAAAAATCTCAGAGGTTCCATACAAAATATGTGACATAGGGGGGGGGGGATTGAAAACTACTATTTTTGCGTGACGTAATTTATGGACGTTCCCTAAGGTGGAAGCCCCACCACGTAATGGGACGTCATAGTCACGGAGAAATGCAGAGTTTTGTGGCAACAATAACGTAGTGATTGGGGGATCGCTCTTTGCTCATCGACCAGTGCACAAAGTGACATAGGTTTTCCGTGATGGCGTCACGGATAATCAAATCGACCACATCTGCATCAGCCGAAAATGGAGACGGATGTGCGGAACAAACGTAGCGCCGACATTGCGTCCGACCATCATCTCCTAATCGGCGAGATCCGACTGCGCATTGCTAGGATCCATCGACAGGAGAAAATAGGGTGCCGGTTCAACATACGCCGACTGGAAGACACTGCGGTGAAAAGGTCCTTCGTTGAGGAGCTAGAGAACCGTACTGCGGATATTCCACCAGGTGGAAACGTAGAAGATCAATGGAACGCCATCAAGAACGCCTTCATCGCCACCGGCGAGAACACCTCGAGAATGACTGATGACACATGGAGAAAGATAGAGGAGCGAAGGAACGTCAAAGCCGCGTTAGAGCGAGCGAAAACACGAGGAGCCAAAGCCGTAGCCCGTCAGTGCTATTCGGCTCTCGAGAAGGAAGTGAAGCGCTTGTGTATATGTAGTGAGCGACAAAAAGAGCATGGGAGGACTTCCTAGCCGACGAAGGCGAGAAAACCACAAATACCGTCGACATCCGTCTCCTCTTCCTCTATGATTGCACTTTTTTGGTCACACGCGATGCAACCTTGCGCTTAAGCGTAAGAATGTATAATCAAACTTGCGTCTTGTTTGAAGAAGAGAAAATAGATGAAAAGAAATCGATCATGCTATTTTCATCTTTAATTCAAATCAATCTAGAAATATTAGATTTTCGCCCAAATTTGTACCATAACGCCATAACGTAACTTCTTTTCTCAGCCTATTTATAACAGGTGCAGCTATTGCTAAAACTTTTAACTCAGCGTGCATACGCGAGCGACATCTCTGTGCGGACAGAGAAACTGTGTTTTGCATCACCCCTCGATTGAAATAGCCGGAACAAAATGGAAAGGGAACATTTTTGAATCGACAGGTTTAACACGGTAAACCAAAGTAACACAAAATTGGGATCAATGTTTGAACTTATGATTAAAATGTAATTTTTATTTTTAATTTCTTATTACTATGCGTTGCGCGAAAATTTATGAGCGCAAACGCGCGTGTACCTCCGCCTGTATTGTAAATCGTTTTGGTGTTTTCGGCGTAGTATTCCTTGGCACATTCGCGCACTTATTTTAGAAGACACCAGAATGATTAAACGTACGGGTGGAGGTCTATTATAAGGCTCAAGGTATTTATATAATGGAAGGTTAAGCAGGTCGTTTAGTTTGTGAGGAAAAGCAGAGGAAGCCAAATTTCAAAGGAATTTGCTGAGGGGGGGTGTTTGTTTTCAGAATTTCTCACGGTGAAAAAATAATGGCCGCTCAGCCAGTTTTGACATCTAAGACTACCTTAGAATATGTAAATACCTTGATAAGGCTATCTGACGTTTGATCACCTTTCTCTGTTTCGCTCCCGAGGAGGATAGGTTTGTTTTCATACGGAAACGTTTCCCTATGAAAATATTAAACAAAAAATTGCTATCCTCTGTGACTGCTTGAGAAAGAAGGGTGATGAACGCTAGATTGCCTTATATATTGCGCTTAGCAAGAAAAATTTTAGTTTCACAGTTTTACCTATCTGTCAGTCAGTTGTGCGCAAGGGTGAATCTCACATCATGGGCATATTTGCATTATTTAAAACATACCCAACCGGTATCGACCGCGTGCGATCAGTACAAGACTGCTTGCAACAAATAATGACACAACCAATCGAATCAGCAACAATTCCAGAAAATATAGTTTTATTTCCGTTTCATTAAATCAATCTCGAAAGGGACCATAATGAGTTAACTTACCTTTCCACGCAAGTTATCAACAACAACGATCAGCCAGTGGGCAAGCGTCGGTGTTTGTTTTGGTCGCAGACAATGGAAACGTGCTGCGTGTAGCTTTGGCGCGCAACGACGTCGTCTGCTTTCTTGCTATGGAAAATTTTCTGGACTCCCTGGGCATAGTGTATCATTGTACTTGCCTCACAATATACATATGCAATGGCAGGCAAAGAAAGCCCTTCAATTAATAACTGTGGGAGTGCTCAAAGAACACTAAGTTGACGCGAGGCAGGCCAAGTCGCATTGGGGACGTAGAGTCACAATGAAGGTAAAGAAGATGACGGGAATTAGCGCATATGACGAAGTAGATTCCTACTCTATATAGAAAGATACAAAGTAGTACGAAAGGGACGGAACAGAGATTGAACCCAAGGACCTTCTACATAAGAATCAGAAGCGGTAGCCACTAGACCACCAAGCCCGTCAAGAACCTCATCAAGTTGTGTGGCAAACTGTTTAAGAAGTTTACGTTATTTGATTATCCCTCTGATTTTCAACTACATTTCCACAACCGCTCGGTTGAAATCAAGGGATATTGCAGCAGACGAAGATGTAGGGGAATGTAAACAAATAATCGTGCAAATGTTATGCGTTTGCGACAGAACGATTATTATTTTTTACTTAGCACTAATATGATAACCTGCTTCCTTCAGAACTCATTTTCTTTACTTCTACACTGTAATCGAAACCATAGTTTCCGAGAAAAACGTTAAAATTCAAAGGGGAACAATCCCAGTAATCATTACGCGAGCAAATGGTAGGAAAAGAACCCGAAATGGATATTATCTGCTCGGGCTCATAAATACCCATGTTTATGCTGGGAGTTGATTTTGTCGCTCGCTGAGCTCGAGTGGATACAGAGTCTTTATTCTTCACAGTCTTGGTTGGATCCACTGCTCCCCACCAGCTCCTCATTGGGACGTGGGAATTGGAACAGCAGCAGCTTGGGCCCGAGACAAGGTGGATTATGATACGCCTCATTATTTTTAATGAATATTACGCTCGGAGATTTTGTTTTTGCGGCGGCTCCCCAGCTGGTGCGGAAGGGGGCACCAACACCACTAGGCACTACGAGCGAGAATGGTAGAAAAAATGGTCTGTGATTGAATTCTGGGATCTCCTCTGTCTATCTGTCTGCCTCGCTCGGTGAGGACGACGAGCGAAGGGACCATGCTTAGGGCAATCAACAACAGCGAGCTGGAGCGGAGATGAGGAACAAGTGGGGTCGAGGCATAACAGATGGGGATGGTGTCGGAGATGAATGATGATAATCGCATATAATGATAACATGGAAGAAAGATGAACAATTGCATGGGGGAGGTCTGGGAAAGCATGAATCGTAACAGGGGCTCGACGAGACGGGATCATTCCGGATGTTGCGTGAGGACAAAAATAGGATAACAGGATGGAGAGCAATCCGATTCCGGCTCGTATTAAATGCCGGGACGAGGAAGGAAGGACAACGATTGTGACGAGGGACGGGAAACGAGCTCTTAATAGAAAAGAGAAAAGTTGGTCTCCATTTCAAACATTTGCATTTGTGTAGTGGCAGTCGTTGTCGTCTGGTTTACCTTTGGCGTTGTTCGGGTCGTCGGGTCGAGGACCTAACGGTAGGTGAATCATTAGAACACTTTTCTAATTAAATCCGAGTTGTACACTTTCAATTGAAATTGCACAGCGAAGGGTAAGGTGCAGAACGAGATATCAGATATTACAGGGAAAAGTTTTTACAAGTGAAGGTACTTTAATTAAAGTACTAATGATTCTTTTTTTAAAGGTTCAATATGTATATCCAGGAATGTTTTATCATCTACAACTGATGATCAACTCTTCCACAATCAATAATAACAAATGCAGTTTATAAACAACAAATTAAAATAAAGAAATAATCATTACTTTAAGAAAAAAGTCACTATCGCATCACTATAAGACACACGCTGTTTGCTGGTGTTGATTTTTGAGACAATTCAATCCCGATGATATCAATATCTTCCGGAAAGCCTAGAAGCATGTGTGACGGTCTCGAGATGCTAGCGCTTCTTTGAACGCCATTGATCAGTTACTTTAGTTTGAGTAATCAATAACCTAAGCAGTTGCAAAGTTCAGTGGTTCCCAACCTATCGGCCAAGCGAATTTCTCAAGAACCGAAAGTGCTAGGAAGATGTGCAATTGTTTTTCAAATTGATTATCTCAAACGAGCATATCAGGCCAAACATTTCAATAGGTCCTATCTGAATTTGAGAGGCTCTCTTTGTTCACTTTCTCATTCAATTATTGCAATGTAATGGTACACCTTTCAATTATTTTTGCAGTACAAATCGATCGACGATTGTTTTGACCATCGTTCAATGCAAGGAGACAATCATAATATAAATAAACAACTGAGATATTAATGAAAGAGAGGGAAACCAAAGAGAGCCTCTCTTCTGCAGATAGGACCTTTAGACATGTTTGGCCTGATATACAGTAAGGACCCGATTTTGTCAGCCCCATTTTGCGACAAACTTTTTGCTCTCGTTATCTTACGGTAAAACTTTATTAAATTCATCCATGTTTATCATCAAACTACAGCTTAAGGGCAGAACATAGAGGGATAAAAAGTTTAAAAAGTTGAGGAGAGCAAAAAAATACCATTTTCGCGAAAGCATGTGTAAATCACACTCAATCCGTGGTGCTTTGTTTTACCGTGTTTTGTGTGCTTCGTTCCATTTCCATCGCGTCCCCAACGTCAGTTTCAGGTTTCAGTTTGAGTGCGTGCATGTGTGTGTGTGTGCGTGCGCCTCCTCTCTCGCGCGCTCTGTTTTCTCTCTCGCGTGTTTGAATCGCGCCGATGAAAGGAAAACATAAACATAAAAATAACGCTTTTTTCGCCGTGGTCCGTGGTCGTCATCTTTTGTCGGTTCGTGGTCGGTCATTCGGTTTTGTCGCGAAATTGCACATTATTCGTTTAGTATTTTTGTTTCTAAAGAACGCGTTTATTTTAATTGGTGTGCCGCCAGTGCATCTCGGGGTGATTTTGTGATAACTGGTCTGTGGCGCGGCGGTTGTCGCAGAGGTTTCAAGTGAATCGGTGCCAAGTTTAACATCGACCATCGCAGTGAGATCGCCGCGGTCCGGTACATATTGTGTGTGATCGATCGCCATAAGTGTCGTTCAAAGGAGTTCATTGATTGAAGTGATTTTATTTTTGTGATTAGTTGAATAAAAAACATACATTATAAAAAATATGAGTGCATCCAATGTGGAAGAAGGTAACAACCAGACCTGGGACGAAACTAACCTGAGTCAGGTGCGCGAATGTTTGGCCACCTTCCGGGAGAGCATGTAAGTACTGCATATGGTTTTTTACAAAGTGGTTCAAATTGAAATAACCGTGGCATATATTCTAACGAAGTACAACCTGAGGGCCCTGTAGTGAATGGGGTGTTCTGCCAAATATCCGATTGAAATTTAATGAGCGTGTTTTAAGACGTTTGAAAATACGCAGTACTAGAAGAGGAACAGAATGATGATGATTGTATTCTGTTTGCGTGCGCACGCAGACAGACGCACGCGTTCGCTGATGAATGGTATGATAGACGGAATGAATGCGAAAGAATGAAAATGGTATGTGCCAGAGAGAGATAACCGATGATTGTCGTTTGAAGAGTCGGGTTCTTGTGTTGAGAATGGGAAAAAGGAGTCATTCTAGAAAGTATCTTTGCGGCGAACGGACGATTGTGAGTTTTGCGCTCGGATGTTAGTTGCGGTAGGTGTATTCCGGTTTCGTTTACCACATGGCGGAGTCGGTAGGTATTTTCATCGTTTGTAGCGAGGTTTTTAGCAAGAAAACGTGTATCGGACAGTTTGATTGAAATTTTCGTAATTCTCATGCGTGAGGACATGAGTGGAACAGCTTTGAGATGTCCGTAATTCCCATGCAGGTTGTCATGGGTGGGAAAGAAGAAAATGTCCGTAATTCCCATGCGAGTGGATATGGGTGGGAAAGAGAAGAAAACTATTTTTTCGTAATTCCTATGCGAATGACCATGGGTGGAAGGAAAATCGTAATTCTCATGCGTGAGGGACATGAGTGGAACAATTGTGAGCTGGCCGTAATTCCTATGCGAAGACATGGGTGGGATGATTTGCATTGAGCTTAGATTGGATTTAGGAGTAATAATTAAAATTAATTGGGTTTGCATTGAATTTAGACTGGAATTGGTTTGGAATTGGGTTGGATTCTAAACAGTTATGGATCGGATGTGGATTATATTTAGATTGAAATGACTGCTACTGATTTGGAGTGGATTTGATTGGATTTGTATTGGAGTTATGTGTTGGAGAGCAGATTGGTTTTGTATTACAGAGGAGACTTGATTTAGATCGTTTTTTTGTAAACTTGGAATGGATATGGACTATATTTGGATCAATATTGAATTTATTTGTATGTGGAGTTAAATTGAATTGGTTATGGATTAAATCGTGGCCCAATTTTAAATGGCTGAGGTATGTATTGGACTTGGCCTATATTTGGAATTAATTGAGATGGATTGGGACTTAATTTGGAATATACATGGATCAGATATGGATTATGTGTATATCAAATATTGACTGAATTGGATGGGGATTGCATTAGGATTGAAGTGTGATCTGATGTGAATTGGATTGGAGTTAGACTAGATTTAGATCAGATATTGATGAATTTGGAATGGACATTAATCGGATATGAATTATATTCGGATTAAAGTGGATGTGCAATGGGTTTTGTTTCGGAAAGGATTAGATTTGGATTTCGATTGGTTTAAATTTCTATCGGAGATTGGTTTGGATCGTATTTTGCTAGATTTTGATTGGATTTGAAATGGATATGGATTATATTTTGGTCAAACCTGGATTGATTTGAATGTGGAGCGTGTTTGGAGTGGATTTCATTCGGTTTCAGAATAGATATTGATTGATTATAAACTATAATTGAATCTGATTTCAATCGATTTGTGCATGTATTGGAGTTAGAGTGGAATTGGATCGAATTTTAATTAATTTGATATTTGGATCAATCTAGGATTAATTTGTATGTGAAGATAAATTTTATTGATTATGGATTAAATCGTGACCCATATTTGAATGGCTTGGATTTGTATTGGACTTGGACTATATTTGAAATGGATTGAGATTGATTTGGATGGAGTTTGGAATGGAAATGGTTCGGATATGGATTATGTGTATAACTTTAATTGGATGTGGAACAGACTTGAAATGGATTTGATTAAGATTTGAAATAGTTTTGAATTGGATTTGAATTGCATTAGGGTTTGGTTTGGATTAAGAAAATATTTTGATTGAATTGGGATCCGAGTTCGATTGGATTGGAGTTAGACTGATTTGGATAAGATATTGATGGATTTGAAATGAACATGAATCGGATATGGATTATATTCGGATTAAATTGGATGAGAAATGGATTTGGATTTTGATAGGAAATAGACTGGGTTTGGACTGCATTTTGCTAGATTTTGATAGGTTAAAAATGGATATATAAATATTATATTTGGGCCAAACTTAGATTGAATTGAATGTTGAGCAAATTTGGAATGGATTTGATTTGGTTTTAGGATGGATTTGGGTTGGTTATAGATTATATTTGAATCTGATTTCAATTGATTTGAACTTGTATTGGACTTAGAGTGGAATTGGATCGAATTTTGATTTATTTGATGTTTGGATCAATTTCTGTTGTGAAGTTAATTTGAATTTATCATGGTTTAAATCATGACTTATTTTCGAATGGATTCGATTTGTATTAGACTTAGGCTATACTTGATTTGGTTTAAAGTATAAATGAATTGGATTTGGATTGCATTACGAGTGGATTTGATTTGGATCTGTTATTGATTAAATTTCAGGATTGGCATTAGATCTAAACTGGACTTGGTTGAAATTTTGATGGATTTGCAAAATATATACATATCAGGCGTTCGATTCGAATAGGTCGTATGTTTGCTGAGATTCCTATGTAGATTCGACCTATTCGAATCAAACGCCATATATATATTGGATATGGATTATATTTGGATTAAACTTGGATTAATTTGGATGTGAAATGAATTTTGATTGGTTTTGGATTAGATGTGGATTCAATTTTGATTGGAGTTAGATTGGGTTTGGATCGTATGTTGCAAGATTTGGATAGGATTTGGATTACATCTGGATCAAACTTGGATGGAATTGGATATATGGAACGGATTTGGAGTGGATTTGAGTTTGATTAGGAACAGATATGGATTGGAATAAATTTTGTTGAATTTGGATTAGATTGGTCTTGTTTTGAAATTGAATAAGATATAGATTGGATTTGGATATGGAATTCAATGGTAAAAATCAATAAATTTTGTATTGAGTTCACTTTGATTAAACTGGATATGATGATTTGCATGTTTTCGCACAAAATTTTAGCTAAGAGCTAACCTAAAATTTTAGATCAAGTAATTTACGATCAGTACACAAAGAGTAGAGAAGAGGAAGGATGTAGTGAATGGGGTGTTCTGCCAAATATCCGATTGAAATTTAATGAGCGTGTTTTAAGACGTTTGAAAATACGCAGTACTAGAAGAGGAACAGAATGATGATGATTGTATTCTGTTTGCGTGCGCACGCAGACAGACGCACGCGTTCGCTGATGAATGGTATGATAGACGGAATGAATGCGAAAGAATGAAAATGGTATGTGCCAGAGAGAGATAACCGATGATTGTCGTTTGAAGAGTCGGGTTCTTGTGTTGAGAATGGGAAAAAGGAGTCATTCTAGAAAGTATCTTTGCGGCGAACGGACGATTGTGAGTTTTGCGCTCGGATGTTAGTTGCGGTAGGTGTATTCCGGTTTCGTTTACCACAGGCCCTTATTCAGGGATGCAACCATTCACTTGCTACTGTCTCAGTGAAAAAAATGCAGTGCGTGGCCTTAGCGGCCGATCGGACAGCGGCGTCAGTCCACTATGGGGCGGCTCCATACAAACAGGTGGCCAAAAATATTTTTGCGTCAATTTCATAATGTCTTGCTCCTATTCGTAGGGTTTATGCCTGAAAAATATGAAAAACATGTTGAACAGGTTGTTTTAACACGACAGTTTCAAACAGCATGAAATTATAAGGGCATTGCATACTTTTAGGCGTTTAAGGATTTCTGTTACCATTTACAAAATGCATTCCAATTCGTTAAAACGTGCTTCGCTAAGATATCCAAGACCAGATTTAGACAATATCTCAATTATCGCCGACAACTTCATTGGAATTGCAGAATAGCAGCTAGTAGCAGCCAAATTTGATTTCAATGTCTCCTAGGGATCCTGAACAAAGACATAGAAGTAGTCCCGAAGCGAAACTTTGCGAAACTTTTTTTGTATGGAACGGTTTGTATGGGGAAAATTTGATTTTTTTTTATGTAGCTCCATTCAATACTTTTACAATCAACATTTCAACGTCTGATATATCATTCGACAGGTTTTCAAACAACCTTCAAGAATCTGCTTTAAAAGTTCAACTTTTTCAATTTAAGCCGAAGATATGCAAAGTTGAACATATCATTCATTTTATCAAAAAATGCTAATATTTTCATTCAGCTGCCAATATCTCGATAAGTTTAGGGATTAGCAAACTAATATTCTGGGGTTTACTGGTCCAAGTGGTCTACTTTCAACTACCGAACCTAAATCTCAAATTGAATAAAGTCGATTTTCGATTTTTGGCCACCTGAATCCCCTTAGTGCAGTCGTTTAGGTGTCTCGTAAGCCTCGGAGTGTGGGTTCGATTCCCGCTCCAGTCGGGCAAAATTTATCTTGGGCTTTCTCCTAAGATGTTTTCCCGTGGTGCCTGTCGTAACGAGATTTTAAATTCACATGTGGCCGATGATCGCTGGGATTTCTGCAGAAACTTTTGATGATATTTCTCATGGAGTTCTCCACGTTATTTATTTAGAGCGTTTCGAAGGCTTTACTGTGTAGTTGTTGGTCGGATTTCATGCAGTGTTTCAGCTGAGATTATTTTTTAAACGTTGTCTCGGGATTATTCCCAGAGCTCTTCCCGGGAGAAATTGTCGCGAGATTCTGGATGGGTCCTTTTAGCATTTTTTTATAGTTGCGTTCCTGCACGGATTTTTCTAGGAATTTTTCTTTGAAATGTCCCTGGGATAACTTACAAAATTCCTTGCAAGAAATTCCTGGAGAAATATAGGAAGGAATCTAGGTGAAATCTGGCAATACTTGTTGGAGGAATCTCGAGAGGAACTTCAGAAGAAATCCTGAAAAACTGGAACATCTTGAAAGAAAAACAGCTCCAGGAGTATTCCCGGGACAAAATATTAAGGAAACTCAAGGAGGAGCTCTGAAAACCTCTAAGATAAAGCCTGCAAGAAAATCTAAGAGAAATAGAAAACTCTAGAAGAAATTTCTGGAAGAACTTTTGCATAAATTCAAAGAGAAACTGCTGTTGAAAGGCTGTCTTGGAAAACCACAAGCCCTTCAAAGTTTGTATGGGAATTACTATGGGAAAACGACGTTTTTCATTCAATCGACCGTAGCATTTCCCCAAGTGCCCTAGTGGGTTAGTCGACCCTTGGTAATCCTTGGATAGTCTATCAGCTACAACTTTGCCGAAGACCGCATTCAAGTCGGAGGCCTCATTAATTAGTTATCGATTTTATTTATTTTATCCCAAATCGAAATCTTTACTCATGATGGTTAAACTATTCGGTGGGCATCACTGCATTTTGCAGTGAAACATAGTAGCCATGATTTCAGTGTGCTATCTTTGGCGCCATATGCAGCAATGTTGCCTGCTGGGAAGCTGGAGGATCACTGTTATAGTTTGTCCAATTGGATATAAACCGATAACTAATTAATGAGGCCTCCGATTTGAATGCGGTCTTCGGCAAAGTTGTAGCTGATTGAGTATCCTAGGATTACCAAGGGTCGACTAACTCACTAGGGCACTTGGGGGAAATGCTACGGGCGATTGAATGAAAAACGTCGTTTTCCCATAGTAATTCCCATACAAACTTTGAAGGGCTTGTGCAGTCTCAATTTTCAACCAAATGAGCTAAAATTTTGGG
>NC_085138.1:12283289-12368439 GCF_035046485.1 Aedes albopictus
GTGCCAAGAGGTGTCAAGCACACCGTCGTATACGCTGTGTGGCACACCGAGGCACTCTGAGGCACAATTTTGACACTTGAGTTTGGGTGAAAAAACTAGGCAACCATGTGCATTTGACCTGCAAAATAAAAACAAACTGTTGGTTGTCTTGGCAGTTGCCAAGCAAAATCTGAATCATCAAGCAGTGGCACTTCGGGGCACACTGAGGCACAATTCAATACCCGGTGGCACACTGAAAAAAATTGGCGCAAGTAAAGATGTGCTCAGCGTCTCCCCCTTGTTGCGACCGTTTGAAGAAAAGTGAAGATTTCTGCAGCGGAATGGAACGTTTGGGCATCGTCAAGCTCAACGGAGCAAACTATTCGACATGGAAGACGAAGGTGCAGTTTCTGCTCATCCGGGAGGACCTTTGGCGATTCGTGACCGGAAGACGCACGGTGTCAAAATTTCGATTATTATCAAACATTCATGTACCTCGGATTTTTCTTCGAAAATGATTAGTATTTGGGCTATATATTCATAATTGGAAAACTAGAAAATATTCCATCGGCGAAAATTTTTCCATACATTTTGTATGGGACGTTTTTTTGGGCTAAAATAGTAATTATTGATTTTTAGTATGGAAAACAGCTAAAAACTCATCTAACTCAAATTTTCCCCGTCAGAATATTTTCAAATTTTGCATTTATAAATTATAGCCGAAATTCTAACATTATATGAAGAAAAATCCGAGGTACATGAAAGTTCGATAATAATCAAAGTTTTGACACCGTGAGACGTCCGGAGCCGGGAGCAGAACCCGGAGCGGCGAATGAAGCGATGGTTGAAGCTTGGGACAGCGGTGACCAACGTGCTCATGCGACGATTGGGCTTTTGCTGGAGGAAAAGGCAACGCTTACCTCGGAAGTGTCCCTGCTCAAGAAGATCTGCGATAAAGGTATTCCGACGGCGACGACATCAAGAGACACGTGTTCGAAATGCAAGAGCTTTTCGAACGCCTAACGGCGGCAGGCCAGGAATTGGACTAAAATCTGCAGGTGTGGCCATGGTACTCCGGAGTTTACCGGGATCGTTCAACACGTTGACGACGGCGCTGGAGACCAGAGCGGACGACGAGCTTACGCTGGAGCTCATCAAATCCAAGTTGGTGGACGAAGTGTCGAAGCGCTGCTCTGGAACACGTGGTGAGTCAGTTCTCAAGGCGGATTTGAAGAAATCGAAGGTAACGTGCCACTTTTGCTACAAATCCGGCCACAAGCAGACAGATTGTTGCGCTATGACCGAGCAACGTGCAGATCCAGTTGGTGGGAACCAGAACAAGACTTGTTCTCGTGACTTAGTCTCGTGCGCAAGGTGAGAAGCGGAGTGCTCCTAGGGTGAGAGCAGCTCGTCAAGAAATCCGGAGTGAAGCGCATCCAGAACATTCGTTTGCGGCGATGGGCAACGGGCGACAAAAAGTTATCAAGCTGGTTTCATCGACGGCCGGTTGACAACGGACCAGATCTTCACTGTACGGCAAATCCTCCAGAAATGCCGTGAATACACAGTTAATCGCGTTCGGTAATGTTTACCGAAATCTCAACCGCTGAGCGTTCGGTAATGGATTTTTAATGAAATTCTGTAATAAACTAACAAATTTCGGTAAAATGTTATCGTTTAATGAAATTCAGAAATAAACTAACAAATTTCGGTAAAATGTTATCGTTTATCTGTCAAACTTTAATGAACTTCGGTAAAAGTTGCTACCTTTACCGATTTTTTCCTGTAAAACAAACTTAACGGTTGAGATTTCGGTAAAACATTACCGAAGTCGGTGATTTTTTCTAACTGTACCAGGTCCCAACGCATCACCTGTTCATCGACTTCAAAGCGGTATATTAAAGTATCGACCGCGCAGAGCTATGGCAAATCATGGACGAAAACGGCTTTCCTGGGCAGCTGACTAGACTGATTAAAGCAACGATGGACGGTGTGCAAAACTGCGTAAGGGTTTCGGGTGAACTATCCAGTTCATTCGAATCTCGCCGAGGACTGCGACAAGGTGACGGACTCTCATGCCTACTCTTCAATATCGCTCTGGAAGGCGTGATGCGACGAGCCGGGCTCAACAGCCGGGAAACGATGTTCACAAAATCCGGTCAATTTGTGTGCTTTGCGGACGACATGGACATTATCACCAGAACATTTGGAACGGTGGCAGAGCTGTATACCCGCCTGAAACGCGAAGCAGCAAAGGTCGGACTGGTGGTGAATGCCTCAAAAAACAAACTACATGCTGTTAGGCGGAACCGAACACCGGATCCGTCTGGGTAGTATTGTTACGATTGACGGGGATACCTTCGAGGTGGTTGAGGAATTCGTCTACCTCGGATCATTACTGACGGCTGACAACAACGTGAGTCGTGAAATTCGAAGGCGCATCATCAGCGGAAGTCGGGCCTACTACGGGCTCCAGACGAAGCTGCGGTCTAAAAAGATTCTCCCACGCACCAAATGCACCATGTACAAAACGCTAATAAGACCGCCCAAGTAACAATTTTGATTTTATCGAAGTTTTTTAGCGATTCAAAAACCCTAACCATAAAACCATTGATGCCGACTTGAAAATACTCTCGAGCTCCTTTATGCCTCCAAAAGTCCACGATCTGGCTAGTTGACCCAGCCTTATTATGATTTACAGGACTTCGTATGCAATCCGGCTTAGGATTTCGGATGTCAATTTCTTGATTTTGCTTTGGCTGACCAAGCCATGTGGGAAATTACACTGTTGAAAATGCTTTGACATCCATGTGCACAACAGAACATGTGCTCGATGAACAAATTGAGATTTGAAATTATGAAAAGAAATCCACGTTCTCCGGTGAGACTCGAACTCACGACTCCCAATTCGCTAGACGGGCGCTTCTATTCCTTCAAGCTACGGATTCACTCGACTATCTCCGTCGCCAGCAGGCCTAGAACTGAACTCGATTCCACAATCGCACATGGTTATCTTCTTTTCACAATCCAAACCCCCTTCGGATGGGATTAGATGAACATCTAACACATTGTCTGTTGTGCACATGTATGTCAAAGCGGGAGAGGAAGTTATTTTTAATTGTCGAGAGCTTCGGGCACTGCCTTCCAATCACTTATTGGTATGGCAATTAGTGTGCCGTCGGACTCTCGACGGGTCGGTCCTCGGCCGACCGAATACGGTAAGGGATTTCGGGTTGTGTCATAGTTTTATCTACCTTCTAAATAAAACCATATTCTGACTTGTCAAATATTTGTTTTAATTATTTTTCACTATCAATGTTCGATCGTCAGAATAAATTGTGCTTGGTTATTTATCCAGCCATCAATTGGAAAGATGCCGATCTGGAATTCAGGTTTGTTTTCCTATTTAATACGTGTCAGCAGACATGCCACGGGAAATTTGTGGTGAATGTGACTGTGATAATGACAAAAAATAAGTGCGCTACTCAAAATGTGCAGTAATTGAAAGTTAAATGCATTCAATTTACTCGGTGGAATTGGGTACAAAAAAGGTTTTCTTTAACATAGCAGAGTTTCAAAGACAAAATGTAATTTTTCTGAACATAAAATGACGGAAACATGTTGAATCGTTAAGTTTGATCCTACGCTGTTCGTGAAATCATAAAATTGAGTAATGATTTTTCTGTATTTACATAAATTATCCCGGCTAGGCGACATATTTTTCTGATAAAATTCTGGGCTCCTGATGATTTTTCCAATAGGACTAACCCTCCCAAGGCGGTCATAACTGAGCGTATGATAAAACTAACGGTCTTATCGCAGTATTTCTTGGTCTATGATACGGCCTCGAAATCTTTTGTTGATTCTAAGCGTTGCCTCACAGTTTTGTTTATTTGTTTACAAAAAGAAATCTCTCCGACAACAACCGCAAATGCAAGTTTTATTGAAATGGCATATAGGGTGCCTGTACCAGTTATCGCACTACCTAAGAAAAACTATTTCTACAAAAATAAGAAGAAGACCGACGAATGTAAACAATAAGTCAAATGATAGATTAGTTTTCATACTTTACAGGAAAAATATAAAACCGGAGCCAAAACTACTTTTAATATTTATTACGGCGTGTGCCAATGATAGGAACCCTGTACCAGTTATGGACACATTTGTTAATTTGGGTTCCACTTCGCACTATTTACATGCATTCCTTATGGGATTTGCCATAACTGGTACACTATGGCGAAATAGGGGGCAAGGAGGCCGAAAAGTTAAGGAAAATGATTTATTTCTATCATAATTGGAGCAAAATGTGAATTTTGAATGATTGCAATCATCTTTTGTGATCGTGATCTGTTGTTTACGAAATTTTTCTTGATGATTTGTATCTTTAAAGGTTGAAAATCAGCTATGGCGAATCTGAGGTACTATAGCCATAACTGGTACACTGAGCCTAATTAGTGATAAAACCAATTTATGACCACTTGCAAGTCTTTAAATGACGATGTTTATAGCAGAAGTTATATGATAGTTTTATGGAATGCCAAAGGTGCAAACTAAAAACTACCACATAAAACTAGTACAGAACAACCAGCTTTTTCACATGCTGGTATAAAATCAGGATAAAACATGAATAAATCTTCAAGGCATGCTGATTGTTACTTGGGCGGTGGTCCTCTACGGACACGAGACATGGATCATCCTCGAGGAGGACCTGCAAGCACTCGATGTTTTCGAGCGACGCGTGCTAAGGAAGATCTTCGACGGTGTGCAGGAGAACGGTGTGTGGTGGAGAAGAATGAACTCGCTGCACTTTACGGCAAACCCAGCATCCAGAAGGTGGCCAATGCCGGAAGGATACGATGGGCAGGGCATATTGCAAGAATGTCGGATAACAACCCTGCAAAGTTGGTATTCGTGATAGATCCGGTTGGCACAAGAAGGCGTGGAGCGCAGAGAGCACGATGGGCGAATCAGGTGGAGCGTGACTTGGCGAGCATGGGGCGCGACCGAGGATGGAGAACGGCAGCCACGAACCGTGTATTATGGAGAAATATTATTGATTCAGTTTTAACTTGAATTTAGTGTAATACTAAATAAATGAAATGAACAACGTTAGCCGCGAAATACGTAGGCGCATCATCAGCGGAAGTCTGGCCTACTATGGGCTCCACAAGAATATGCGGTCGAAAAAGATTCACCGCGTCATGTACAAGATGCTGATAAGACCGGTGGTCATCTACGGGCACGAGATGTGAACCTATGTGACGGAGAAGGATGAACCACGAGCTCGTTGCATTCTACGATGAACCCAGCATCCAGAAGGTGCCCAAAATGGGAAGGATACGGTGGGATCCAACCACAACTAACAATCCACAAAATAAAACAGCGTGAAATCGCAACGAAGACTCTCAGTTTTTACTGATGCGCTTACGCCGTTTTCTGTTTTGATCCTGGGTTGGAACTGGGTGTCGAATTATGATTGCAACATTCACTTGCACAATGAGCCTCTGCACGAATCTGGCGTACTGCTCACTCCCACAGAGATTTTGTAAACAGTTCGCACAGTAAAAGTCAAATGTGACTTTTACTGTGCGCGGAGTTTTCAAATTTTCTGTGGGAGTGAGCAGGACAGGGCAAATTCGTACAGAGCCTCATGACCAAATTAGTAGTAACAGAGAAGAAAGATATGTCCAAGTTGGGATGTCAGACCAAGAAGAAGAAGAAGAAGCGAACATAATTTGAATACAGCTGATGAACCGCAGTAGGTACCAATTTAGATTGCTTGTTGTTGGCACGGAACAAACTCTTGCACTGCTGCTGCATGCCAGGCCGAAGACTTCAATGATAGGATAAGTAAGCAACGAACCTTAACGATAGGAAAAGCTGGGAACTGAACAAATTGCCAAGCATTCAAGAAGGCTGGCTAAGAGATTTTAATCTTTGAGTTCATTCTAAATGTGTTCCTCTAGTGTAAAAGCTAGTATAAGGAATTTAGCCTTATTGGCATTGCTTGCTCGTTGGGCTCTTCAAAGTTCGATTATCATAATAATGTCAGTGAATGAATCAAACTCAAATCAGTCGAGTCAAGTAAGAGACACTGAAGACGAGGACGGAATACGTAACTTTGAAAGGAGGCAAATACATAGTTTGAATTAGCGAGACAGTATTTTCTTTCAGTAGTACTTACAAAATGTAAGGCAGAAAAGTATACCCGGCTTTAGGTTTTCTTTTCAATTGCAAAGCTATACGTGCAATAAAACCAAACTCAACATTGAAAAGAAATATTGGACTTTGGTTTCAGTTGGGCAATCCTTTCGTAAAGGAAATTTCCTTGTCATGCCTGAGTGGGTATATAGTGTACCCAGGTTTGGCCGATCACGCCATAAATTAATGCAAGCTTTCTGTTGATCCTCCACATTATTATCATTTTCTCATTAACTTGAAATGCAGGGTGTACCCCAGTTGGAACGTCACGTCAAGGAGAAGAAGAACCATAAAGATCGAATCTAGCTATCCCCATACATAAAAGTATGCCATCAAACTCTCTTCCACCACTGGATTGCTGTCAAATTTCAAGTCATTTCCATTTCTCTTTTAGTTTGGGACAATAAACAAATTTGATTGAATGAAACCGGAATTCAAAAATCATTTCTTCAGTGTGGATTCGTGCTCGTTAATCATCAAATTGCACATTCATGATGTTGACTTCAGCAAAAAGGGGATTTCTTTTTGTTATGCTTCAGGTTATCGTTTATCATCGACTCCAACAGCGAATATGCTCTCTCCAACGAATAACATCATCATCACCAAATAATAGAGTTGGCCATCGAAACGGGATTTTATTGGTTCTTAAATACTCGCTAACATCAGGAAGTATTAATTACGGGATATACAAATTTGTCATCAACTAGGAACATTATGACATGCACGGAAATCCGAACAAGATAGATAATTAGCGTTTATTACTGCAAACAGCTGCACCGATTCCGTTGGGGATTCCACCAACGCCTGCTTGGGTTGACCCTATTGAAAACTGGATTTTGACCAGCAGCGTTGATTCATTTTCTTATGTCTTCTTCTCCTGTAGGTATACGCATCGTACGGTGTCCACCGCAGCCTCACGGCCAATCTGGTGGATGACATAGGCAATAGCAGGGCCGTTCAGGAAGGGGGTAGTTGTTTATACACTAAATCCAATACCGTCTTTATGAACGACCGTAACGGTTAATACATAAAAAATGGAAGCAAAAAAATGTTCCTGTGACAGCAAGTTGACAACTTCAGTTAATGCTATCAGTGCACTAAGGGCCAGAATCGCAATCTAGCGGAACAAAATTAATTACTCCAAAACGAAGCATTTCTGACGCATGTCCTCGACAAAGTTGCTTGACATCAACAGGGGCATCTATTACAAAGAACGTAGTAGTTCGCAACTCGCCCACATAGGTGGCGCCACCATCTAACATTTTTGTTTTACGTCCTAGAGACTTGGCGTCCTCGGCAAAGTTGTTCATTTTGCCACTCTTTCTCAGACGTCAAAATTCCACAGTCTACTGTTTTCGAGTTATTTGAAAAATTAAAAATAATCAATGAAAAAAACAGTTTTTTAAGCTTATTTTGACATTTTTACTAGAAACCATTTGAGTTTATTTTTTTTTCCTAATGCAAATGTGTCAAACCAAACACATTGTATGGAAATATGTTGAATATTATCATTAAAAATTAAAAATAAAAATATAAATTTGAAAAAAATAGTGTGAATTTCAAGCCTTAATATCTCACAAAGCACAAAAAATCGCAACTTCAAATTTTCAGCAAATACGAAGCAATACTAGGTTAACATACTGTCAAAAATTTGGAGAGGTATTTGTTGGTGTTTTTGAGATAATAGCTTTTCAGTAACACCATAAATATAACTTTTTACTGTTACACATTGAAGAGTTCATGTCTTTGAGAAAGTTGTTCATTTTGACTAAATAAACAACTATTTCTTAGCCGTCAAAATTCCACGGCCTACTGTTTTCGAGTTACTGTATATAAACTAGATTTTATTGATAAAAATTGGTGCAATAGTATGAACTATTTTTTATTGTTTTTGCTTTTACGCTACATAGTAGGTCATGAAAATGGGACAATCTAACATGGTGTTGTTTTTCGATTTTACTGAACAAACTATATATTTTTATTCAGGCAGCTGAAAGATCATCCAAAGAAAGGTCGAAAAATACCATTCACTCAATTTTGCCCACGATGCAGATGGGACTGACTTGCGATTCACGGCAGCGTACAACTCTAAAACCACTTTGAAGTAAAAGCAGACGACGAGCTTCGTGACCGTGCGGTTAGCGGCGGCAGTCGCCTAGGCGTATCGTAAGCCTCGGAGTGTGAGTTCGATTCCCCCTCCAGTCGGTGGAAACTTTTCGTCAAACGAAAAATTCATCACTGGGCCACTGGGTGTTCTGTGTGTTGTCCGTTGTCTAGTGTAAGTCTGTGCAGCCTCTGGCTGAAGATTAGAATAACTAGCCACAGAAGTCCAATGTCGCGATTGTTTTTGTGACTTACATCAGACCCCCTCAACTTCATCATATTTTTGGAAACACGAATACAGCGCCATCATTAAGCTTACGGAAGAATATAGAAGCAGAAAAGCAGCACAAGTGTGCTTTGCTTTTCGTGGTTGTTATGGTTGTTACGATGTTACTTGTTTGTTATTTCCTTCCAAGTCAGACGTGTGATGTGAAAAAAGCTCACAGGTACGTTCGTTTATGAACTAACATCAAATCAGCAACAGAACCATTTTTATATATTTTTATCTTTTAGGATGAAGAAATTGCAGCTGGCGCCCAACAAAATGGACCACGATTCGTTCAAATTGCGACATGAACAAGCAATCTGTAGCGCCCATCAGCTAGACCACACCGGAACAGTAGAAATGAAAGAAATCAATGTCCCTGGAAGCGGCCAGGTTAACTTGCGGTGGGACTCGGTTGACAGAGTACCGTTCGGAGTTTACATCGGTTAACCACCGAAAATGGAGAAATGATCGATAGATGTTTGCAGTCCTTTGTCTGGAAAATGCCTCGTATAACCTGAAAAATGTTTATCGTCAGCCATTTTCCTCAAATTAATGTATAGTAATTTGCAGACTGTGAATAAAATAGTGTTTCCAATACTGGTGATTTTTGCGTTTTTTTTTTTCTACAAAAACAAACCTGAAACGAAATATTTCAGCAATGAAAGATGTTTTGCGTGGGGAATGGGGGAAACCTTTACGGGATTTGGGGGCATGGTACATAATTCTGAGGACATTACATTCAGTATATGTCAAAACAGTTGGAGTTGGTTTGTTGGGTGTACGGGCAATATTGGACAACTTTAACTCTGTCCATGCTGGATTACAATCTCCAAACAATCTCCACAGCGGTACCAGCGTTTGAGTAATGTACCTGGCATAACTGCCAACCCGAGGAAGCTGTGGATGCGCGAAACGGTAGCCGTTGGAAATTCATCCACTTTGACCTTGCTGTCGGAATTTCGTAAATTGCCGGATATCATAAGAACGCCATCATCGTCTGGATTTCATAGAAAACTTGTTCCCCGACATCGTCAAAATCTCCACCTCTTTTTTATCTAAACAGAAAACCAAGCAGAAAACTTACTACCATTTAACTGCCCATCCGTTACAAATCTCTTGGACTGCCCGGGCACTGGAATTCACATCGTCCGATTCAAAACGTTCAAAACAAGTCAAACGTCATTTTGCGCTTCTATAAGAAAAATCTCAGTATGTCTTGTAAAATGCTTCCTTGTAGTTCTATATTGCTACCCTCCGTGGCAGCACAATCGCAAAAAAGACATGTTTCCTACGATTCGTATGGAAAAACCACTCACACGGCCATCTTGTTAATCGGATAGCTTGCCACGTCCTTACAACGTCAGTAGCGGTACTAAAAGTGTCAAATAAATTTTGTTTACCAAAGCAAAAGATGCTCTTCAACCTAAACACGTAAAAACAATCAATTACTACAATAAAAGTTAATAATTCAATGAAATAGGAAAAGTGACTACAGCGCCATTGGAGTTCTAGTGTATTTCTATTGGCTGGAGACGGTGTGAATTGTTTTCATTAAAATTGGTCAAAAAGATTACTTGATCCCTAAGCTTCGGCGTACGCTTTTTCAACCATTCTTCAATGTAAACTTGTGGTGTCATCGTCGAGGATGTGACGAATCTATGACAAAAGGTCGAAATGGGCAAAAGGCCGAAGAGACAAAAAGTCGAATGGACAAAAATTCGAATGGACAAAAATTCGAATGGAGCAAAAGGTCGAATGGGACTGTACACGGAGAGACGAAACTACCCAAAAGTGAGTTCTTTCCACCCAACTTCGGGGTTGCGTGCGTCAAGCCAATTTTGAGTTGATGGAATCGATGTTTTTGTTGGGTTGTTCCCGCTTGCTTCCATGTGAAAAAAAAACCTAATTTTAAGTTTTTTCCACCCAACCGAAATTTTGACTAGGTTGTATTCACTCAAATTTGAGTACTGTGCTAGAAACTCAATTTTGGCTTGACGCACGGAACTGCAAAAGTTGGGCTGTTTCTCTCTTCACTCTCTGACAACAACAGAAAGAGCGCATGAAAAGGGAGATGAAAAAGAACTCAAAATTGAGTTTAAAAGTACCTAATTTTGAGTTTTTCAGTTTCTCCGTGTACGCACCACCCAGCATCGAAAACCAGGGGTGGTAGATCCTACCCTCTACGCCCACCCAAACATGCCCACCTGCGCGCCATCTGCTGTTGGTTCTAATTTGTAAACATCTTTTGTTTAGTTGTTTATAAACATCAAGAATAGTAAATACATTAGCGTTTTTCTCTTCCTTTCGGTGCTGATGCTCAGTTTTTTAGGTAATTATTGCACAGTTCCCACTAAATCAAACTGCACAGTATGAAAGTGTGACGGTTGAAGAGTGTGACGATAAGTGCAACCGCGCTCTCTGACAGTATTTTGACGTCGAGAAATGTCACAAAAAGCACGTGGTATGTGTTTCGCCTGATTCTTTCTCAATTTTGTTTTGATTCTCATCCATCTGACAACCCGCGCATTTGGCTATCTTTCTTTTTTCTCACCCAGAGTCATGACCGGGTGGCCAGTTATACAGGTTTATGCATTTCTCTTGTAGAAAAAGATCATAAAATGTGTAATTTATAAAATTGATATCGGCAACCGTGCTGGAGCACAAAAATAGTGTGATAGATGAAGTGCATCAAAAATCCATCTTTCAAAGCAACCAGCAATATCGAAATTTCTTGAGTTGTAGTGTTGAATTATCCTCATATTAAAGCACCAGAACCGCTCTGGGAGTTTTCAATTTTCAACCGATTTCCGCACTCCATACAAAACGAAAACAAAATCAAGCAAGAGTAGAGGCAAATATTTCATAATGGCGAAAACAAAAACTGATTTTTTTTCGGGAAAATTTTTTTCAATATAATCTAAATAAAATGTGTGGGATTATGCTTGAATCACATGCTGACTTGCTTTTAGCATGATAAAACGGTGTTAAAATCAATTTTGCGAACGAAAATAGATATTTTCTTGGTTGGCCGTTACGTCCTTCTAATGGTACTAAAATTGAATAGAGGGTAGGCGCAATTTGTTCCCAGTTGACAGCCAGCTTACTCCCCTGTCGAAAACCCGTCAGCAGCAAGCGCCCTGCGGTGACGACTACACTAAAAATAATACGCATCTAGTTTGTATATGCCGCGCACATAGATTTTTGCAATCAAGCTTTGCACATAAATTTCACTGGCCTTGCACATAGAACCAGATTTCTAACTCACCTTAGTTTCTACATGCAATGCACATAAATAATAAAGGTCTGTACGTTTTTATTTTATATGTTAACCTATTACATTTTAAATGCCATCACACATAAATACGATTTGTAGTTTTCTAGAAATAAAATAATTAAGACGATAATTATGATGAAAAAAATGTATTTGTAACAATAGATTTGCAAACACTATGGTGTTTATTTGGATCTTTCCAAAAGCGAATTTTCGGCGATAGACCTTTTCAGCAGTCCGGCCAAACGAAAAAGCTACTCGATGTGGGTGAAAACACGAGAAGACTCTTTTTGATTCTGATTTGGTGGGGACCAAGGTGGGGACTCGCCTCTGGTGTTATTTGTCGAATTGTCCATCTGGTGTTTCCGTGATTGGCGTGCAGTTGCGGAAGCACCTTTTCTGGTACTTCAGGCTTCTTCATGCCGGAGTTTTCTACCTGGCAGACCACGATGACGCGTTTTTGCTTAACGACCAGCACCTCCACTTGAGCAAAGCTATATAAAAAAAACGTTGATTCATATCAAATGCAATTTTATCACTCAAAAACTAATAAATACTTACGACCAGGAGACTTAAAATATCGACCGTAAACTCGGCCAGCAACAAAAGCCTTTCTTCTTGCTCCCAAGCTTGCTCCACCATTTTTCCGTTAAAGAAAATTTTTGAACGTTTTGAAATATAAATCGGTACACTCAAAATTTATATTCAGTTAACATAGGTTGTAAATGTATCATTTTTAGAACTCATAGCTGTGCATATAAAAAATATGTGCAACTCAATTATATTTAATGTAAACACTATAAAATCTAAATGCCGCATATAAAATGAGGATTTGGGCCACCGATTCGATTTTATCTGCTTTGTGCACATAAAAACTAATGGAGTTTTCATTTCAGTGTATAGGTAGCGCCACAGTGCAAAGTAGGTGCAGGAAAGGTGGACGAAAATTTGGTGGCTGAATTCAGACAGGACGGGCAAAAATATTAGTCGGAAATAATTATTAGTTTTGTAATCGGTAATTAACAGAATACATTTTAGTTTCAAGCTGTTGTAACAAAATACACTGCTGTGGAAATTTTATTTCAAGAACATTTTCTTGAAAATTTTATAATGTCGCGACTAAATCAAGATCCAGAAAAGACGTGTTACAACTGCGCGGGATGTCGTCGTCCGGATGATGACGAAAGTGAGATGGTGTTTTGTGACCATTGCCAACGCTGGTACCGTTTTGGATGCACCGGTGTATCGGCCGATGTGAGAGACGTTTCCTGGTCTTGCGAAGAGTGTCTGCGCCATTCGGCGGACAAAGAGGGGCCAGCCGGCCTAGATGAGGAGATGGAGAAACTCGAGCAGGAGATGGAGAAGGAGAGGCAAGCCAAGGAGTTGCAGACGATCCTCCACAGTAAAGGACTGGAGCACCAGAAGAAGCTGTTTCTGATGCGACAGGAGGCCGAAAGAAAAAGGCGCGAAATGGAGTTGCCTTTCGGGTTTCCGAACGTCGAAAATCTGGCGCGACTTCAAGAGTGTGAAGGGTCAAGTACAAGTAGCTGTAAGAAGCAGGCTCCTACTTCCAAGTTCAGTACCGCAAATAATCAAATCCTTGCGGATGCTGTACGGTAGGCCTGAACAGTTGCTGAACATGTTGCTGTCGAACATGCGGAAGGCATCGTCTCCAAGAGCGGACAAATGGGCATCATTCATCCAGTTCGGTGTATCAGCAGCTCACCGATCATTTGGAAGCGACAGGTCTGACAGTGCATCTTTTCAACCCGATGCTCAATCAGGAGTTGACGGAGAAGCTACCGACCAGTACGCAGCTTGAACGAGTGTGATATCGAAGGATGTCCCAGCTCGTGACGCTTCGGACATTATCCAACTTTCTCACGAAGATTGTCAACTGAATTCTCACGTGGAGTTCCGCAAATCCTCATCGGCCTCAAGGACATCCATCTCTACGCTCCTTTGGTATCTAGGATCGGCAAGCCTGACGAGCCGATCGCCGTCTGGTCGAAGCTTGGCTGGACCATCTACGGGCCAACATGCGAACCAGGCATAGTCGGTCATCACCAATGCGAAACGGTTTTGAACCAGGAGTTGCACGGCATGCTGCGAAGTCATTAATAATGCGTTCATGATTAACAAAAATTTTAATCATGATTAATCATTGATGATTAAAATTCCAATTTTGGTGATTATTGATTATGATTAATGATTAATTTGATTTTTAGGATGATTAAAGATTATGATTAATGATTAAAATTGGTTTTATCTATGATTATTGATTATAATTAATGATTAAAAATGGCTCATTGATTAAAAATCATGATTAGTTATGATTAATCAATCACAAAAAAACTGGAAATGATTAAAATATATTTATTGTTTAACATGTTTTTTAAGTTCGAAAGTAAAAGGTAACTCTGTCCGGGAGATTTTTGAAAGAAGAATCATAAATTATATTATTTAGAACAGCATTTGATCCAAATTAAATTGGATCATATATTTTATATGGTGAATCGTTTTTGATGATGAATGATTAATGATTGATTAATGTTTTTTTCTTATGATTATGATTACTGATTAATGATTAGATTGCAAAAACAGTGTGATTAAGATTATTGATTAATGATTAAATGAGATTTTTTTGTGATTATGATTAATGATTTTGATTAATCTTAATCATTAATCATTAATCATGATTAAATTTATGATTAATCATTAACGCTCTGCATTATACCTTGGAGAAGTCGGTGATTTCCGTGGCGCTGGCTGTTTCCGGAGTCCGAAGAAGACAAGCGAGCGAAGGCGATCCTTAACAGTACGAGTGGGCGACCGTTTTGAGACGGGGCTATTATGGAAGGAGGACGAAGTGTGGCTTCCCGACAGATATCCCATGGTGGTGAAACGATTCCGTCCCCTCCAGAGGCGATTAACGAAGGACGACTGATTGTGCAAGAAGGTAAGCGAATTGATCGAGCATTATTCGGCTAAAGGCTACATTCACGTAGCTACAGAGGCGGAGCTAGAGCTTTTCGCGCCGGACCAAGTTTGGTACCTGCCAATCAGCGTGGTGGTGCATCCCAAAAAGCCGGGAAAAGTTCGTCTGGTGTGGGACGCAGCTGCAGCAGTCAACGGAGTGTCGCTGAATTCCACATTGTTGAACCGGACATGTTAACTCCGCTCCCTAGTGTCCTAGCAAAATTCCTTGAGCGAGTGGTAGGTTCCGGCGACGATATCAAGAAGATGTATCTCCAAGTCCGAATGCGCAAAGAGGACAAAAGGGCGCGATTCGGAATACTTATTATTCGGAAGTGCGCGGAGCAGATGAAAATCTACATCATTGACGTAGCGATGTTCAGCGACACGAGTTCTCCTAGCACGGCTCAGTTTGTCAAGAACCGTAACGCTGGACAGTTTCTGGAGTACGCTGGACAGTTTCCGGAGGCGGCCAAGGCAATAGTGGAGAACCAATACGTGGACGTCTATTGCGATAGTACGGACACGGTCGAAGAAGCGGTAAAGCGGGCCAGGAGGTGAAGTTCGTCCATTCCAAAGGTGGGTTTGAGATCCGAAACTGGGTGTTCAACTCGGGCGAATTTCTAGAAGGTATTGGTGAGCGTGCAACCGACCGGAGTGTGCTGGTTCTGCAGGAGAAGGAATCTCATCTGGAGCGCGTTTTGGGGATAGTGTAGAGTCCTGGCTATGTTTCGTGATGATCTGGCGCCGTATTTCTCCGGTGATCGTCGACCGACCAAAAAGGTAGTGATGAGCAGTGTCATGAGGCTGTTCGACCCTCTGGAATGCTGGCTACTTTTGTAATCCACGGGAAAATGCTGATCCAGGACCTGTGGTGAAGTGGCATCTAAAAAGAACATCTGGCATCACTTTATGCCACTATGAAAACATTATAAAATTAAGTCCATAATTATTCGGGCAATTCAGGTCCCCTTTCCTCCTTCTGTCACGCTTTTTCATATCCCAAGCAACACACATGTTATATAAAAGTTACGACAGCGCAAGTTTTGGTTGTGTAGAAGTTTATTTTACGTTATTTCAACACAATGTTAGAATTACGTAAAATAAACTTCTATACAACCAAAACTTGCGCTGTCGTAACTCTATTATAACATGTGTGTTGCTTGGGATACTTATTACATGAAGTGTCATACTTTCACAGACCCCCCCCCCCTAAACGACGGTCATCATATTTGAACGACCCCTAACATGGATAGCGTAGGCATCAACAACCATGCGCCTCCATGTGTTTCTCAATCTTCTTGGAAACACTTGACTGATAAAAAATGATCAGAAAACCAGAAAATTGCAATCAAGAAAACTGGAAGTTGATAATTTTCATTGGAAAACTTAAAAATTTTCCGTGGGTTTGCCTACCTGGCTTCTAGAAGGATGTTTTATGCTAACATATGTTGACTGACATCATTCACCTATATCTCCGGTCCGGGAATTTCTCTAAAGTAGAATGCATTCACAATTCTTAGAAATTGATTGAATAAGTTTCAAATTATTTTGTTCATTTAGCTAAGAACTGGATTTGTTCCGCGGAAAATCCTGCTTGTTTTACCTTTCATACTTTCCACCATGTGCACGCCGGTGTAAACAAGCAACCACTGAAGAAGCGTCGTCGTCCATCCTAGCCACTTCGCCCGAAGAGATGGTATGAAGACGCGTGGTGGGACGTGCGCGCACGCTCTGTGTGTGGTGGAGTAACGGGCAGATCGCGCGCGCAGACTTGCGGAACGATCGCTCCCATGAGTTTACTACTCATGAAATTTTAACAGGTATATAAATACGAGTATCCAGTTCTAGTCCGGTATCATTGTCAAGTCAAAGTTCTCAAGGTTCATATCGCTGAAGAAAGTGTCCCGTTTGGTGCCATAGTCAAAATGAAATCTTTCGTGTGTGCTGCCGCGTTGGCCTCGATGCTGGCCGTGGCCAGTTGTGCCCCGTATGGTAATGCAGTGTGATTGATGGTTTGTGTTCGATATGTTTGCTGAATGTTTTGTGCAATTACAGTGATCTTCCTGGAGGAAGCCCCAATCCGAGTGGTTCGATCGGCTAATGTTGGTCTAGATGCTTCGGGAAGTGCTGCTAACGCTGGTGCTCAATCCTTCAACCAGGGTGGTGGATTCCCAGGATTCGGAGGGTTTGGTGGATCCGCTGCCAACGCCGGAGCTCAATCGTTTACCCAGGGAGGTGGCTTCGGAGGATTCGGTGGTCTGAGCGGTTCGGCTGCTAATGCCGCTACTCAGTCCTTCAATCAGGGAGGATTCGGAGGTGGTTTGGCCGGAAGCGCCGCCAACGCTGGCACTCAGTCGTTCACTCAAGGAGGACATGGTGGTCTGTCTGGTAGTGCTGCCAATGCTGGTACTCAATCATTCACCCAGGGTGGAGGTTTCCCAGGATTTGGTGGACTTAGCGGATCGGCTGCTAACGCCGGATCGCAGTCCTTCACCCAGGGAGGATTTGGAGGTGGTTTGAGTGGATCGGCTGCCAATGCTGGAACTCAGTCCTTCACTCAGGGAGGACACGGAGCAGGACTTGCCGGAAGTGCTGCTAACGCCGCTGCTCAGTCCTTCACCCAGGGAACTTCGTTCCAAGGTCATGGTCATCAAATTGGCGTACACTAAGCGGGAACCCCCACGGAACAGAGGGAGGAAACGATAACAACTCGCACCTGTCCACGGTCAACGATTATCGGAACACGAGATGGGCTGACGACTCGAGAATACTAAACAGTATAGGCATAATCCATTTTCCGATTGAACCGTTACGGAAAGACGAAACAAAACCGACCGCAGCTGGGAATTATGCAAATTCAGCATTAAGCGAATGGAGGACAACCGTTTGTTTGTTGTTGATCAAGGCATTAATTCTCGGCGGTTCATATTTATGGACATAGACAAATAAATTTAAATAAAATAAAAAAAAAATACTCAAACCAAACCAAGAGACAGTGTTTTGTTCAAATTGATTTATGTATTGTTGACGTTTTCCTTTCTATGGCTTCAAACGAATATTTCTATGTCAGAATGAAATTTCCGAAATAAGTGCTAAAGCTTTGCCTACGACTTCGCGTAGGCAAAATTTTACATAATCAATTTAATACATTAGTTGTAAATCATTTTCTAATTGCTATCAAAAATTCATGAATTTTGCATACCAAGAATTAGGAGCAAACTTTACTGAATTTAAATAAAAAAGTTTTGTCGTTTTCATGTGTAAGTTCTGGATTTTCTAATGAACGAGAACGACACCTAAATCGGTGGACCTGAGAAGATCATCTTGAAAGCATTTTTTTTTTTGGGTTTTCATAAAGCAGAGGGGGAGGGCGGTTTGAAAAATGTCGATTTTAGCGTTACGTAATAAATGGATACTGTCCAATGATCGTGAACTTGAGCATCTGGCATAGTGGTTCGATGTGTTGTTAACATCACCAATTTAGGAGCCATATTTAGTCCATTCACAAAACGTGTCTCCAATTATTATTTGAAGTCAATGAAAAACTATGGGTAAACAAATATATTATGTTCTATAGAACCTCAAAATGCATAAAATAAAGTACAACAACAGTAAGCTCTGGAATACTAATGGCACTATTACCCTAGGCATTTACAGTTGCTCGACTACCTGTCCAAAACAGGTTCAGATCAAAACAACCGGTGAAAAGATTTAATTCGTATGTTTTTTGTTAGGTTTGCCTCTTCTGCTTCGTTTTTGCAAACTAATCTTGCTGGGCGGTTTTTGAGAATATAAAAGAATCACACCATTCAGAGTCATGCTGCGTTGGAAACATTATGGAAATGCGAATCGATACAACTGCGTTATTTACAACTTCTTCAAGCATAAACAAACTAGCTGGAGTTCTACTCGAAACATTCATTATTTTCTTATATTAGAATGAAATTACAATATAAAAAACGGCAAATACATTTTACAGGAAAGTATTAGCCCTGCATTGTCAATATATAAATTTCGGTAAATTTTAAGTGGTTTTGGGGAGTGTTTTTGAAGATTAATTAATATTTTAAACAAATTTTGTCCGGAACGAAAAGCAGGAAACCCAATCTGACGATTTACTGCATCATCGTATACTTCTATGAAACTAACTTGCGCTTCTAAAATAATGTCCTTTTTGCACAACATGACTCGAAAATCTTTCTTTTCCAGATAATTCTCGGAGAACATTAAAATTTGATCGCATCAACCCGGAACAAGGGTTTTAAAATCTATATTAGCGTTCAAAACAACTGTGCAAAATTTGGAAGCGATTGGTTGCGTCCCCTTATTCCGCATTGCGATTGAAATTTGCATGGAAGTTAGTATGGGAAAACGTACTTTTTTGCATTTTACTCATATTTTGAATTCGTTTGTCTAATACTACGTAACTAATGAAGTGAAAGTATTGCCTAGGATATGCCGAAAAACTTTGCCTAAGACCGCAAAGCGATCCGACGCTTATGAAAAAAGTTATTCCATTGGTAACTTATGCCAAACATTGAGATTTTATTATTGATGTTATTCCTTTACATATTAAATGTCAAGCACCACCGGGCAATCTGTACGTTATAACTTTTTCCACAAGTGTCGGACCACTTTGCGGTCTTTGGCAAAGTTTTTCGGCATATCCTAGGCTATACTTTAACCTTATTAGTTAGATTGTTTTAGACAAAAAATGTCAATTTATGCGAAAAATGCAAAAAAGCACGTTTTACCATACTAAATTCCATACAAATTTCAATTTCAATGCGGAATGCGGGGACGCAATCGACCATACCAAATTTTGCACAGTTGTTTTGGACGCTAAAAAAAACCGAAAAAGCTTTGTTCCAAAAAATCGAGTTTGTTGACCCAGTCTAGTATATAGCAAAATCATGCTGACGGTGCCAGGGTTCGATTCTCATATGAATTGCACTGAGATTCAACTGTATAAGAGGCTGGAACACTCCTTTTATTCTCAAAGTGAAATATGAGCAGCTCATTTTGGATCAATACCAGCGCCGGCCAAGTCCTTACTGTTAGTTTGGGGAGGGAAAGGAATGTTTGAGTGCGATAGTTGTTGCTACCAGAGATCGAGAGCACTCTGCGCGTCCCCACAACCAGCACGGATGCTCTATTTGTTAGTAGCAGTGTCTCTGGGAGGGGTTTTCAACGAGCAATGATACATTTTTTAAACTTTACACTTACATTTCATAAACAACATTGAACAATTGTAGTCGTAGTTGTAAAATAGCGGCGCAGCTGAAATTTTTTTTGTCATAAAGCGCTTTATACTGAAACTTTGTTCCACAAATTTTAGCTCTGGGAAGGGGTTTTAACCCTAAAATCCCCCGCGTGGCTACCCCAATGGTTAGTAGGGAAGGATGTGAGATCTTGGAGTCACCTTTGGTCGGTGATGCGATCCATGGATGGGTGATAGATTGTGAGTTGATTACTCAGAAGGAGAAGCGGCACAGTTCACTTGTTTGCATGACTTGTAGGCGTTATATAATGAATTGACACTGCTGTGAAAGTTGGAAAGAAGGGAAAAGGATTTTTCAACTCGTTTCTGTTCTAGCGAGAACATAAATTCCAAGGGTATTTCTGGAGGAAATTCTGAAAGAATTCCGGAAAAATTTCAGAAGGAATCTTTGTATGAATTTCTGCATAAATCTCTGGAGGAGTTCCTGCTGGAGTCAGTGGTGTCAATGGTCAATGGTCAAAAAATCTCAATGGTTAAAACCCGGGTAGAGGAAAAGAGCTCAATAATGGCATATTTTGATATTGAGATCAAAATGTGATATTGGTTTGATTGACATAAGAGATAAAAGATCAAAAAATAATATCTGAAATTTACTCCTGAAACATCATTCTCAGATCATATTTAGATCTTGTAAGATCTAACCAATAGCAGCGAGCTGTTCGGTTGATTTTGAAATATCAAGTCTTGATATTGTTCAGAAGTTCCAGGAACATTTTTCAGATATTATTTTTTGATCTTTTATCTCTTATGTCAATCAAGCCAATATCATATTTTGATAGTCAGTACTTCACCTCTACCCGGGAAATGGTTAAAAAATCTCTGGTGGAATTCGTGAATCCCTGAAGAATTTCTTTTTTTTTTCTTGGAAGAGTTTCTAAAGGAAAATAATCTTGGAGGAATATCTCAAGAACCGCACGAGGTATTTCTGATAGAACCCTTGGTGGATTTAAAAAAGGAGTTCCTGGAGTTATTTCTGAATACAGAGAAGGATATTTTGAATAAATACCTGGATGAATCTAGGAAAGATTTTCTAAATAAATCCTTCGTAAATGCAATCTGCCACAATTTCTAGAGAAATCCTTAAAAGATTGTTTTAAGGAACCCTCGTTAGATTTTTTTAAGAAACTACAGAGACATTTTCTTATGAATTCTGGAAAAAGTTTTTTAGAAATCACTTGAAGACTTTTTGCATAAATCTTAAGAGGAAATTCATGAGGAACACACGAGAAAATTATCTAATGAAATCTATGAATGAAGGAATAATTTCTTAAGTAATCTCTGAAAAGCTTTATGAAACTGTGATGAATTTCCTGAAGAAAAATATGGAGATTTTCTAGAGCTAGTTATCTAATGAAAGATTTTGTAAAGAAATCCTTACGAAACATTTTTGAGGAGTCTCTTGGAGAACTACATATATGGAATAGTTTCTAAAAAAATCCTTTCAAAAGTTTTGGAAGAATCGTTACTGAGGAAGTTTTGGAAGGAATCTGTGGAGAAATGTATGTAGAAATCTCTTCAAATGGGTGTCTGGGGGAATATTCTGCCAAATATTTTGAATTCATATAAATAAACAGATTGCTTCTTTAGTACAGAGACCATGATAATATGAAAAGCATTGCAAGACCTATTGCACCTTGACACACAAGGACCCTCCCAACATACGTACAGCGGAAACTACAATTCAATACCTTTTAATCAATTTGGCAGAATTCAAAATCGGTCGACTGGATCAAAAGTAACGTTTTTTTGGTTAAGGAGCGATTCCAAGCAACAGCATCAAAATTAAGGAAATTTTTTAATTCATGATTTTCTATTGAACTGAAACTTTGCACAGTTTTTAAGTTCCATCTAAATCGTCATTTTCCGATATCAAATTTTTATTTTGAATCACGACTAACTTTTCAAAAGGGTGTATGTGAAAATGGTTCAAAAATATTCAAAAATCTGCACAGCCAAAATGGTTCGTTCGATTGCTATAAATTTTTCAGCAAAGTTAGATAACTAAATGGTGATTCCTAAGAAAATATACACTGTGAAAAAACATCTTTTTTAACATTAAAAAATATCATTTTTGTCACAAAAACTCAAATATCTCAAAACCCTATCTTTTTACCAACGTAATTTTTTTAGGGAAGACGGTCCATTGTATTAGCAATCTACCATAAAAATTTGATGATGGTAAACTAATAAACAAAAAAGTTATAACATTTCAAACATTTCACAATTTTCACATTTGATAAATATTTTTTTCTGTGTAAATTATTTCGATCAGAAATCGCAGTTAGATGCAGATTTTATTGTTCAGCAAAGTTAGATAACTAAATGGTGATTCCTAAGAAAATGTACACTGTGAAAAAAAAATCTTTTTTTAACATTAAAAAATATCATTTTTGTCACAAAAACTCAAATATCTCAAAACCCTATCTTTTTACCAATGTAATTTTTTAGGGAAAACGGTCCATTGTATTAGCAATCTACCATAAAAATTTGGTGATGATAAACTAATAAACAAAAAAGTTATGACAATTCAAACATTCCACAATTTTCACATTTAGTAATAATTTTTTTTTAGTGTAAATTATTTCGGCCGGAAAGCGCAGTTTGATGCTGATTTTATTGTTAATGGCCTTGCGTGAGTAAAACAATCTGTTTTTATTATGTATTATGTATATTATATGTACAATACTGTTCCGATTTTATCACGCCCTCCGCGCATTAGTCGTTTATTGATTAATTTGCTGTTACATTTGAGGACAAGTGTTTTCCCTCTTCTTCAAGATGAATGTTGAAAGCGTGTTTTGCAACGTTAAAAATATTGAAATGGGTATAAATGTTGAAGTATATTTCAAAGCATTTTTGAAAAAAGGGGTGATTAAATTGTTTAAACAGATGTCGCTGATGGTACGGTGGCATGACTCTCTGCACTTAGCACTTCTGGCAATTTCTCAGTTGTTGTCGTTTTCGAACTTCCTGCGCCCTGCTTTACCGATGATATACAGATGGCTCGTTTGTCAAAGTCTAGACGGCAGGACGTGCAAATGCGTAAATTTGTATTCAATTTGGGCATAACCAGTCTCTTTCAGTTTATCTATGAGATTTCGTAACTCTTTTGAACATTTTTTTTTCACAAACGGTCTACAAGAGAGCGTTGAGTTGAAGACCTTTGAGAAAGCGACTGTTCATGTTGTTCGTTAGATTATAATAAACAAAATCACTTATTAGTTTTAACTGACTAGTTTGGTGTTGTTTGCTTGGACGAAGAAAAAATTTACTATAAAATTTTTAATATCCATAGCGGTAGTATTTTTTTGCTTTTTCGTGAGCATTTTCATGGTATGTATACAGACAAACAAACGTAACACTGACGAAATTTTCATTGACCACGCCTTTAACGATCATTTTGAATCTTGGTTGTGGCTTTCATAACCAGAAGAGTGCCCATCGTTTTTCTTTGCGTTTGACGTTTCACACTAGCGCCTTCTGATGACGATATTGCACAACGCAGTGTTTCGTGAAACATTTCCACCAGGTGGTGGTAGTGTGAACTGGGCGATGGATTTTCACGAAAATTGTTCTAGGCGTTTCGTCTGTTTGTCTGTGGTATGTACCTCTCATGCATTTGTTGTTGTTGAAGTTACTCGCATTTTTCCGATCATAAAGTCTGTTCTCTAAGAGGTATTTTTTTGCAGATCAACTAGACGTATACGCGTATATATAAAACTTTTATTATGCAGCTTTCGTCTTCAAAATAAGTTTAATTCCATTTTTCTTATGATCAACAGCTTTTCAACACTATCAAGGGATTTTTTCACCAGTCACGTACAATAAAAAGTATGACAATCTCAATATTTTTGATCACAACACTGGATCGCGTCTAAGGTTCAAATAGATACTATAGTAATTATAAATAATCAAACAAAAATATCATGAAAACTACTTGCTTAATTCATCCGGTAGCCTTTACAATAAAATCAGCATCAAAATATAGTTCTCGAAATAATTTACACAGAAAAAAAATTTTTTTTGTTACTAAATGTAAAAATTGTGAAATGTTTGAAATGTCATAACTTTTTTGTTTATCAGTTTACCATCACCAAAATTTTATGGTAGATAGCTGATATAATGGGCCATTTTCCCTAAAAAATTGACGTATTAAAAAGATAGGGTTCTGAGATATTTGAGTTTTTGTGACAAAGATCATATTTTTTTATAGTAAAAAAAGAAATTTTTTACAGTGTATATTTTCTAAGGAATCATCATTTAGTTATCTAACTTTGCTGAAAAATTCATAACAATCGAACAATCCGTTTTTGCTGTACAGCTTTTAGAATATTTTTGAACTATTTTCGCATACACCCTTTTGAAAAGTTAGTCGTGAGTGAATATGAAGGTTTGATATCGAAAAATGGCGATTTAGATGAAATTGAAAAACTGTGCAAAGTTTCAGATATTTTTGAAATGGTCGCTCAGGATCGACTGACATGACTCCGTGGAATTCCTCTAAGTTTTGAATAATTTTGATTTTTGATAAACCTATTTTAAAATTGGTCACCCCAATTAGGCCGGAACAAATCTTATTTTCTTCTTTTGTCACTTTCCTCATTGACTCGTCGAGGGGGGGTATGATAAATAATAACTGTATTTGATAGAAAATTACCCAAACAGTTAGGCAAAACCGTCAAACTCCCCAGATTTGTTAAGAAATTTTCTCGACGACACTAATTTCACTTGAAAATTTTTAAATTTCTCAGAGGATTTATTTGTGTCCCCCCTCAAATTGTTGAATTCGGACAAAAAATTTCCGAGGGGGGGGGGTGACATAAGAGAAAATCGAAATTTGTGTCAGCCTTACGAAGTAAAAAAAAACTACAAACCGCCTCAAATCTAACGACATTCTTAGATCCACTATATGGGTCATTCCATCATAGATTTTGGTGCCGATCGCATGACTCCTGGGCCCCGACAGCACTCTTTTATAATACTATGATGAATTTCCTGTTATTTCAAAAAACGTCGTAAAAAAGTCAAGTCACGTTAGATGTGATCCTGACCATTTTGCGCGTGTTTTTGAAAAAAAAAACTCGGTTTACGACAGGTTTTGATACAACGCGGTTTTTTACGACGTTTTTTGAAATAACGCGTTTTTTTTACGTGGTACCGTGTAAAAAAACGGGTAAATTAAAACCGCGTGAAAAAAAAACCGCGTAAAAAACTTCAATGTAAGTGTTAGTTTATTTCACTCAAAATCCTGATATCTTAGAAGTAAGGGTAATTTATCATCGACAAAGATGGCTGCAATAAACCCGCGTAAGGAAGATCTGACTGTACTAATTGTATACCATAAGATGTGATTATTCCCTGCCCCTTCTAGCTACGCTGTCTCAGTGCTCAAATGTCTGTAATGAAACGCATTTATACGAGTGGTAAGCAACACCTAATTTTTTCCGTATGGAACTCGTTCGCAAGTCGGCTCATCCCGAAAGGCAGCAGCGCCCACTATGATTAATGTGCACACGCACTTCCTCCCGGCTTCTGCATATGGTCCACTGCACGAATATATTCTGGCCTGCTCACTCTCACGGAAAATTTGACGTTTGAGAGGTGCCGGCACCGCTCAAACGTAAAATTTTCGGTGAGAGTAAGCAGGCCAGAATATATTTGTGCAGTGGACCATAGAATTGCTGTCATCCACGCGTCCAGATAGGTCCTGATGTTGTGCTACGTCGTTTACTGTTCGCAGTAGGCTTCACTTCGTTGCAACCTGTCAACCTGCTGGAGGATATGTCATTCGACGTGTATGCATATGTAGCAAATGAAATGCAACTGTATCTCTCCCGCCCTGTATGATAACGCATCAGGGTATTGTTTTCCTTTCAGTAGGCAGTTGTTCCTTGTGGCTTTCTGCCGTCCTCTTGTCGTCGTCGTCGTCGTCCTTTTGGAGTGAGATGCAGGCATGAGAATGAGACTTTTTTCTGTTTACCGTTCATCGATACTAGCAGTAAAATAAAAACAAAACAGCGGCAGCACCAATACCATCAGACGCCGCGCCGACGGCAGTCACGCAGACGCTTGATGGTTTTCGCTTCCTCACGAAAATATTTATGAGCAGTCAAGCTGAGGCGGGTGATTGCGAAAAATGTCAAATATTTTCAACTGCTAATAACTCACTTGTTTTGATAGATAATTTAAATCGATTTGCACAAATAGCTAGAGCACACTCCTGGCTTTGTGATGCATGTAAAGAAGTTTGTCTAGAAGCGGTTTGAAACGCAGAAAAATGCGAAAATGGGAGAGACAGAAATTTTTGTCGTCGTTGTGCTCGAGTACTGGCGCTCTCGCGCTTGGAAACCGTTTCGAGGAAGAAGGCTGCTGGAAAAAAAATGTTATGACATTTATTTTTCGAACAGTTTGAGTTTGGCTGGGCTTGTGATGTTCGTGTGGAAAAATGTCAAATGTACAGCCGGTTACCGTTTTTTCCAGTACATTTCTCATCGCTGTGTATGACAGGAGGATTTTAATCTTGCCAGAACCAGCTGCTACATGATGCCGGGTTGTCGGATGATGCTTGAAGAACGATATATGAAGCGACACTCCTCGCATTGCAACGCCTCCTGCTGAGAGCTACAATTACTCGATGACAGCTCAGGTTATCAACTGCTGTGGTATAGGGAATTTCACTTGTTGTGCAGAAAAAACTTTGTCGGAATCCGCAAAGTGATCTTTGATTGCGAAAAAAGGTATATCCTAGCTTGATCAGCTTCCAGTAATAGTGAAGGTGGTCATTAGCATGGGACAGAAAAGAACATTTCACTTCTGTACTTTTTGATTTCCATTTTGGCCCCATATTAAGGACAAGGTATTTGGAGTACATTGCTCAACATTTCTAGAGCACCGTTTTTTAGAACCGTTGAACGGATTTGGATAAATCGATGAATTATTTCTATTGAAAATTCTACGAGGAACCAACCCTTCGCAGACCGCAAAACGATTTAGGCATGTGGAAAAAGTTATTGACTGAAAACCGAATAGCTTGGCAACGCTGTTTAACATGTAAGGAATAACAATAAATAATAAAATCTCGTTATTTTATGGTTCGGGAAAAGCTTAGTAACTTAGTATCGCAGTGAAGAAGAAAATTTTCCCATAGTCAATCGTATGAAAAACTGAGAATGGCTGGTGCTAAAATATACTTTTCCCGATCGATCTGAAATTTGGCACAGTTAATATGCGACCAAAATGGAACTCAAAAAGTATACAGGAGTTAGAGTTTTTACCATTTTTTTATATTTTCCCATGTAAACCGTGTCCCACGCTAGTGGTCATGCAGTCAATTAAGAGATCTGATATTTTTCAGCTCTGCCTATGCGGCGAGCATTACTCGGCATTTGTCAAGAACATGTGCCCTCAATTAGTTTCTCAATTCGATGATGGTTTTGGGAAACAAAATCTTGTTTTTCTAAACAGAGTAATCTTAGAATTCAGGAACATTTTGGCTTTCGTAGATAATGAGCTCATATTCAACGAGAAAGGCACTATTTCCACTAGGTGGATTAATCTGGTTTTTTTTTTTTATTTTTAGGCGTGCTCACTACATACTGACAAAAAATACAAAAATAGAAACAAAACAACCAGCTCTTCAACCTATGTTAGTAGTAAGATGAAAATGGTAACCACATGCTTATTAAGGGAACCCTACGAATTTTAAATCAGACATTGTCAAAGATATAATTCAGAAGAAGAAGTATCGAGATAAATATGTCATGTGATTCAATCAGATAGAAAAAAATAACCCTGATTTATGTGGTTCTGTGTGGTGCACCTTTTGAGGATAAACTATTTATTTATTTTGAGATGATGATTGGTTTACTGTTGAAATATACCGTATATATAAAATCATTTACTTACAAAGAAAAAATCACCATTGGCCAAAACCTGGTTTCCACTTCAGTGATATGTTTCATCTCTCTCCGTCTTGCACCCTACTGACGTAGTCATTTATCACGCTACCTTGTTACTCAGGCTTATATTCCCCGTTCCATTCCTTAAGTCACATTTTAAAACATGCTTCTCAATTCCTGAGCAAATATTTTAGAGTCTAGTGTGCAAAGGTAAGCTAAAACTCAATGCTGCAGTGCAGATATTTACACTTCCTAATCAATCATTCCTTATCAGCATCGGCAATATATGATTCTATGAAAAACTTTTTACGTGAATCCCTGGGTTTTTCTACACATACTTTTGAGTTATAACTCTGTGTAAGCTGCAACTGATCAAGTATAAAAGATTGCCAGGATTGTAACAGCAGTCAGTCAAGTGCATTGCATTCAGTTTTACATTACTCAAGCGCATCCCGCTGCAGTGTAATCTGTGAGAATAAAGAAAAAAACAACTCATCCCATAATGAACTCGCTGGCTGTATTCGTCCTGGTGGTAGCCGCCATTGCCACCGTTAGCTGTGCCCCACAGTTTGGAGCTTCCGGAGCAGGTGCCCAGGCTGGATCGCAAAGTATGGGAATGGGCACCGGATTTCTACCGCACGGACATGGAATGGGAATGTCTGGATCGGCTGCTCACGCCGGTGCTCATTCTCAGTCGATGGGAGTGGGACACGGACCGTTCCCGGGAGGTATGGGCATGAGTGCCTCGGCTGCCAACGCTGGTGCTCAAAGTTTCGGCCAGGGTGGACCATTCGGAGGTCTCAGTGGATCTATGGCCAACGCTGGAGCCCAGAGCATGGGACAAGGTTTCGGCGGGTAGTTAAATGAAGTGAAAACGATTCATTGAACTGAACTAGTATTTCAAGTAGTGTGAACTTTTACTACTTGAACAAAAATGTGCTACGATATTGAAATAAATATGATTATTTATTAAATTCCAGTTTACACGAGCATTTCAATCAAAGGTTAGCAAATGGTGGAACTAGATGACAAGTAATTATGTGCTTCATACTACATACTAGAGCGGCCCACACCTTTATGAAAAAAAAACTCGAAAAATACAATCTTTTACCCTTTCAATTTTGTTTTGGACATGAGCAAATAGATTCTGAATTTGTGCGTAATCGATAAAGTTAAAGGGACGCTCAACAAGTTTGAGATTAGAGTGAGAAAACTTGGTCAAATGAAAGCAGAAATGAGTTTTTGATTTTTGCCGCTAGGTGGCGTTGTAAGCGTACAATGAGAGTCGTTGAAATAAATTTATAATAAAAAAAACTAATATGGTATTGTTATAAATAACTGTATACTAGCCTGAGACACGATCTACACGAATCAGTGTGGTGCTGGTAGCGGTGATCAATTTTTAGAAGGTTAAGCATGTTTCTTTACTCGTACATCATTTCTTCTGGAGCTCATAATATTTTTTGTAAATATCTACAAATCTTTCGTAAGAAATCAAAGCCAAACTTTTTTAACATATAATTTTTTTTGAAAATGTCTACATGTCCATGACTAAAGTACTTGCAATAATTAAACATTCTGTTTGCTTATACTTATAAGCAATCTTGGAATTTCTTGTATCTGTATCTGTAACTGAATCCCTGGAGGAAACTCTGAAGGAACCTCTGGAGGAATTTCTGGAGGAATCACTAAAGGAATTCATCGATGAATCATTGGAGAAATTCCTGGAAGAATGCATGGAGGAATTTACTGAAAAAAATGCAGGGGGAATTGCTAAAGAAATTCCAGGAATGATTCCTTGGGGAATTTATGAGATAACTTCTGGTTGAATTCTTGGAGAAATGCCTGGAGGAGACCCTAGAGGAATTGATGGATGAAGTCCTAGAGGAGTGTCTGTAGGAATCTTTGGAGAAATTGCTCCTGAAGTAATGCCAAGAGAAATTCCTGGAGGAGCCCCTGGGAAAATCCTTAGGGAAATCCCTGAAGAAATCCCTGCAGGAATCCCTGAGGAAATTCCTGGATGAATCCCTGTAGGAACTACTGGAGGAATGCCCGGACGATTTCCTGGATAAAATCCTTGAGGAATTTCTGGGGTAATTCCTGGAGAAATCCATGAAGTAGTTTCTTGAGGAATCTCTGGAGAAAACCGTGGAGGAATACTTGCAATAATTTATCATTCAGTTTGCTAATCCTTATCAGCAATCTTGGAATTTCTTGGAACTGTATTCCTCTAATAATAAAACTTCAATTGTATTGTTCCGAATTCATCCTTGCTGGAGTTTTTCTAAAGACAGTTTTATATACTCATATACTGCGCTCATCTCAGAGCATAAACCTATAGAAATGTCAATCAACGTATTCCTGGGAAAATTCTTGGGAAAATTGTTGAAGGTATTCTTATGAAAGCCTTGAAACTATCACTGTAGGAAACCCTCGAGGTATCCCTGGAAGAATTCCTTAAGGGAATCCCTGGAGAAATTGTTGAAGAATTTTCTGGAGGTATTTCCGGAGAACTCTCAAATAATGGAATCCTTGGAAAATTTACATGAAGGCAATCCTGGTCTAATCGCTCTAATGTATTCTAAAAGAAATGTGCATTCATTCACTATGGAAATTCCAGGAGGTGAAGGATTCGGGAAGAATCTTTCTGAAAGAATCCTTGGTGGATTTATTGTAAAATTCGTGATGGAATGAATCCCAGACTAAACTTCTGAAGAAATTCATAGAGAAATTTCCGATGAAATTCCTGGAATGTTACAGAAAAAAAAATGCGGAACACTACAAATGCATTGTGCCGATGGGTACCACAATACGGACAACTATCAACATAACCCTATAAATGCCCATTTTAGTTTCCGTATCGAGCTCTACATTTAGGAACTAGATACGAAAAATAAAATGGAACATTACAAATGCACCAAACACAACCAGGCTTGACAGAAACTCCCTCGCGAGAAAATGAGGAAGCGATTTCGGCGTTTTTCTGAGGAGTGAAAATAAAACTCAGAAATCAGAACGCAAATCCTCAACAGCACCGAGCGCGAGTTTGCCGCGCAGCGAGGAGTTCGTCCAACACTCATAATTGCTTGTTGTGATTCTCACGTCCACTCACACTCAAAAAGCTCTCGCGAGTTCCACTCCCATACAAAGAAAGACTCTCGAGGCGAAAATCGCACTCAAAAACCCGAAATAATCATCGGCTCTTTTTTCGTTCCCCTCTTCCTCGCTCAGTTTTTATTGCCTCTCTGTTTGGGGTTCGGTCGCTCCCTCGCAAAGACGCAAAAGCAAAACACCGCTCTAGAGCATGTTGCAAAACTCTTTTGATTTTGAGGAGGATTATCAAGCCTGAACACAACATGCAACACATAACATAAATTATTCCCAGTCATCCATATGGATAACGAAGTGCGAATCCAGGATGACGAGGTTTCATAATTGTTCTTGGTCCATCAGTCATCCTAGAATTTTATTTTGTTTGGCAGTTTGCCTTTTAGTTCGCAGCATCTGTTGCTGCATTCATAGCTTGTTTTTGGTCTAGGAATTTCTAATCCTAAGGGGGCATTCCTGGAAAATGGAGAAATCCATGCACAAATTTCGAAAGGAGTTCCTTGGAGAAATTCCTAGAGGAATCCCTGGCGAATTTATAAAGGCATCACTTGACAAATTTTTGGAAGAATCTCTGAAGGACTTTATAAAGGAGTACCCTTAACGTATCCCTGGAAAAAAATCCAAAGGAAATTCTGAAGGAGTTCCTAAAAAATCCATGGATAACCATGGAAATGAAGGATTTCTTGGATGAAAAAAGAAACGCAGGATATATTCCTGAAAGAACCGCAGGACGAACTTCCGAAGGAATTCTTTTGCAGAAGCTGCAGAGGGTATTCTTGAGAGGATTCATGGGTAATTCTTTAACAAATCCGGCGATGAATTTCTAAAGGATTTTTTGGGGAAAATGTGAAAGAATTCTTAAATGACTTGTTGGAGAATTTCTTGGCTCTCTCTCTAAAATTATCTTCAAGAATTCCAATACAAATCGCTGCAGCAGTTTCATTACAGGAATTCTTGGATTAATTCTTGGAGGAATGCATCAAGGAATTCCTGGCGAAATCCTTGAGGAAACTCTTGATTAATCCCAAGAGGAATCCCAGGAGAATTTCCTGGAGGAATCCCTAAAAATTTTTGGAGGAATTTATCAAGGAGAAAAGAACTCGTGGATAAATTTCTAAATGAATCCCTGAAATTCTGGAGGAAATTCTAAAAGAATTCTGAAAGGAATCTCTGGGTTGTGGAGCCTCGTAGCCGTGCGGTTAGGGTCACCAAGCTTATAATCGTACCATGATATGGGGTGAGGGTTCGATTCCCGCTTCGGGCGTTGAAACTTTTCGTGAGAATAGTTTCTTCCCCGTTTCCACTGGTGCATGCCCCGTTGTCCGTTGTCTAATGTTAAGTTTAAAACAGTCTGGACAGCCGAAAGCTGAAGACGTTGTCCGTGTTTTTTTTTTAAATAAATTTCTAAAGAAACCCTTGAAGAATTCCTGGGGAAATTCCTAGAAGATTTTTTAGGGGAATTCCTGGAGGAATTCCTGGAGAAATCCCTGGAGTAATCGTGGAGAACTCCCTGAAGCAATCCCTGGAGGAGACTCTGAAAAAATCCCTTGAGGAATTTTCTGAGAAAAAAAACCCTTGAACAATTCCTGGAATAATTCATAGAGGAATTCCTTTGGGCATGCTTGAAGGAATTTCTGAAGGAATCATGAAGTAATCCCTGGAAAAATCCCTGGAGGAAATTCCAAGAGGAATCCCTGGAGCAATTCTTGGGGAAATCCCTGAAGTTGAAGAATCGCTGAGGGAAAAATGCTGGATGAATTCCTGGAGAAATTCCTGAAGGAATTGCTGGAGAAAAACCTGGAGGAACCGCTGGAAGAAAGTCCATCAGAAATCTCTAGATGAATTCTTGAATGAATCCCCCCAGGATGAATTCCTAAAGAAATAAATGAAGAAATTCCTGGAGGAATTTCTGGATGACAGCCAGGAAGAATTCCTGAAGGAATCCCTGGAGAAATGTCTGGATGACTTTCTGGAAGAATTCGTAACGGAATCCCTGGAGAAAACTCTGACAAAATCTCTAGAGGAATTTCTGGAGGAATCACTAGAGGAATTCATCGATGAATCCTTGGAGGAATTCCTGAAAGAACGCATGGAGGAATCTCTGAAGAAATCCCTAGAAAAGTTTTCGGATGAATGCCTGGAAGAATGCCTAAAGAAATGCTTGGAGGAATCCTTGGAGAAATTTCTGGAGAAACTCCCGAAAGAATCGCTAGAGGAAGTCTTGGAGGAATCCCTGGAAAACTCCTAGATGAATTCCTGAAAGAATCCCTTGGAAGAATTCCTGAAGGAATCCCTGGAAAAAATCTGAAGAAATTTCTTAAGGAATTCTAGGTTCTTGAATTCTTAGGTTTTGAATAGATGATGTCATCACTTATAATGGTGGTTAAAACATATTTAACAGTTTTTTTTTAAATATATTTATTGTTTTGAAGGAAGACGTACAATATTGTTTTTGGCTTTTCCATTGACATTAAATAGCGAAATCAAACATTTTTCCTGGTTTAAAGGTTTAGCTTTGAAATAAATAACAACAACACAAACATAATAAATAAACATTCATAGTACACTTAGTGGGAATCAGCATCATTCCATGCTACAACTTATCTACCGAATCCCTGCCCGAAGCCTTGAGAACCGGCATTCGCAGCCGAACCGCCCATACCCATGCCTCCGAAAGGTCCTCCCATGCCCATGCCTTGACTTTGTGCTCCTGCGTTCGCGTTCGATCCGCTCATACCGCCTCCCATTCCGTGGAATCCTCCCATTCCGAGCCCTTGAGAAGCAGCGCCAGCGTTTGCAGACGAGGCTCCCATGCCGCCACCCATTCCAGGAAATCCGCCGCCCATTCCGACTCCCTGAGCAGCAGCGTTGGCGTTTGAGGAACTCATGCCACCACCCATGCCGGGGAATCCTCCTCCCATTCCCATTCCTTGGGATGCGGCGTTGGCTCCTGCTCCGGATGCTCCGAATCCAAACTGTGGGGCACTGCTTACGGCAGCAATAACGGTGGCGATGACAGCAAATACTACGAACGATTTCATTTTGATTTGTTTCGATTTGATATTTTAAAGAACTTCAACTCAGGTAATGTTTAACGCAGAATGGTTCGATTGGTTTTGATTCAGAAGATCCCAAATAACACCGTTTTATACCTTAGCTCGCGACGCGGTTTCACTGTGCACAACGAAATTCCCACGCTATCCCGCGGAAACGTTGTTATCAATGAAACTGTTTTATAAATATGGAAAACCTGCAACGGCAATCTCTCTGGCTATTCCCAGAGAATCTTGACGATTGTCAAATAAAAACTTCTAGTCTAGTTTCATCATATGATTTAAGGTCATGTCTTTTGGCGACATATACCTACAATCAATATGCAACGAACAAATCATTGTTTACACTTGAAAGTGGCATAAATCTTTTGTAAACTAACGCATTTTCGCTCCTCTAGCGAACTAATACCTTACCATTTTAAACTTATGTAATAATCCAATATCGTATCAGATTGCAGTAACATTTTTCTTTTCTGTTATCTCTGGAATAAGCCAAACTTCAAAAGTTATCTGTTTATATTAATCATGATTGAGAAAACTCCCTAATAGGTTGCGCTGTGATGTAGATATTTTCCTGCATCCATTCGTCTCTATGGAAAAATGCAACATTAGCTTCTTTTTCCAGAGATGCCTGCTGGAATTACTCCAGGGATTCCTTCTGGCATCCACACAGGCACTCATCCAGCAATTCCTCATGTAATTTCTAGGGATTTCTCCATGAATTCCTACAGAGATTTTTTCAAGGATACTTTCAGAAGAGTCTTTTATGAATTCTTCAAGAATTCCTGCAAGAATTCATTCAGAAATTCATCCGAGAATTTTAGCAGTGATTCTTCAAGCAATTCCTGCTGGGATCCTCCAGGACATTTTCCTAGGAGTTTTTTTTCTCACGAATTCTATCTGCGATGCCCCAAATATCCCAACTGAGATTGCTCCAGTAATAGCAGCTAGTATTTTGCCCGGAACTCCTTCCGGAATTTCTGCTGAGATTCCTCCACACGTTTTTCCAGGGATAACTTGTGAATTTCATGCTGGAATTCCCCTAGGAATTTTTATGGGATTTCTCCAATCATTCTCTTCTGTATTGACATTACATGTACTCAACAGGTTACGAAATGTTTTTTAACACTAGGCTAGTTCATCTCGGGACCCACGCTTCACTTCCCTTCCGAAGGAAGAACTCACTTTTTTGTGAGTACAGTCGAGTCTCCTATGAGAAGCTGCCACCCACTTTACGCCCACCGCAAATTCTCAGCAGTCTTGCATCCAATCCAGCTGATTTTTTGAATGCAGTTAGTGCTTACTATAGACTCATCACTTACTAAAAATGAAGTAAATTGGTTAGAAGACAGCCTGGATAACGCGGTGGGTGTAAAGTGGGTGACAACGTCTAATAGGAGTCCCGACTGTATGTCGTGAGTGGGAGTCGATCCCAGGTCCCCGGCGGGGTAGTCTTGTGTTCTAACTACCACACCCGGTCCGCTCTACGTTACGAAGATTGTCAAGTGACTTTGTAGCTTGGAACAACGAGTTTGAATTCCACGGACATTAGGTACTTTTCACAATTTAAATCTGTAAATTTATACTATTAAACAGTTTCCACCTGGAAAAAAATTGGAAGTTACCTTGATTCTTCCTCCCCGTGTGTTTTAGACTCCAAGCATCTAGTTTTGGCTTAATCCTGCTGGGGTTCCTTTCGAGATTTCTGCGGGGTTTCCTCTTGGAATTTCTCTTAAGGACTCGACCCGAGTCGAGTCGAGCATTTCAGGAAATTTCAGAGGATTTCAGCGGGTTTCACAGATGTTGCAGCGGCTTTTTTGGTGGTTTCGGAGGGTCTCAAGTGCGTTACATGGGGTAAATAAAAGAAGGTTTCAGGAATTTTGCGGTGGCTTTTCAGGATGTTTCGGAAGATTTTCAGGAGGTTCTGGATGCGTTATTTGCATGCGTTACAAAGGGTCCGAGGGAGTTTCAAGGAGTTTTTTAGAGGGTGTCCGAGAAATTTTCAGGGTATTACGGAAGCATTACAGGGGCGTTTTCAGGGGTTTTTCTAGGTCCCGGGCAAAGATGGAAAATGCCACGGAATTTCATGAAAAAATGTCATAACATTTTTCAATTTATATCGCTTTCGGTATAAATTTCCGTCCGTTTACATTACCAACTCATATTTAATGGTGATAAGGGGCTGTCCATTAATTACGTAAGGGTTTATGGGGGGAGAGTGGGGGTTGAGAAATCTTACGCGCCATACAAGACTATTTGGGTTACCATACAAAAAATCTTACAAGGGGGCGAGGAGCTATCGAAAAATCGCAAAAAAAAACCCTTACGTAATGGACTTAGGGGCTGCGGAAAATGAATAATGTTGTCGTTAAACATTTCTTAATAGGATTATAGAAATTAGCAAATAACAGAATGACATTTCCCATTCCTGGCCTCGAGTACGTTACAGTCTGAGGGGGTTTCAGGAGAGTTTCGTTGGCATTTCAGGAAGCTTCGGCGGATTTTTATGGGGCTGTGGATGCGTTACATGATCACTTTTGGTGGTTTTGGAGGGATTCAGGTGACTTACATGGGGGGTTTAAGTGGGTTTTCGGTGAAGTTTCAGAAGATTTTCAGTGGATTTCAGAGGCTTTACAGGGGCGTTAATGAGGGTTTAGAAGTATCTCAGGAGCGTTATAGTTAGTCTGAGGGGTTTCGGTGGCATTTCCTTTTCAGGAAGTTTACGGGAATTTTCATCGTGTTTCAGAGGCGTATTGGGAGATTCCGTAGGGCCTCAGGAGCGTTACAGTAGTGGGTTTGGAGGGAGTTTCAGGGGGGCTATAGTTTTTGAAAATACATTTTGGATCGCTGCTTGCAGATGAGCTTTAGGGAGATTTCATATGTGTTTTGATTTCAGAAGGGATTCTAGACTTTCCTAACTGGCTACACTTGTAGATATGAATAATGAAGATGAAGAATACTAAATATCTTGGAGATTCTTAACCAAACATTGAACCACCACTTGACGACACATAGTTCCATGAGATTGTGCAAACATAAATTTCATTCAAACACACATGAATGTTTTTAGGGAAGCTTAAACAGTCCCAACACATCATGAACTAGTGAACTCCCCATTATTGCACCCGCTACTTCTTTCCCGTAAACTAAGTTTATCCATAATCTTAAGTGTGATGAATGCTTAGAACTCTTTGTCAATTAGAACGGCCAGGATAAAGAATTATGGAGGCACGGGGCCGGAGCGAATTTGGAAGCCCCTCGGAGGTACAAATGCGATGAGCAAAAAGATTGTTCTATGTTTGTTTTTGAACAGTACTAGAGCAATATAAAAGTTCAGTTAATGTTTAACAAGCAAAAACAGTTTTTGTGGGGGCCCAGGACCCTGGAACCCCCGGCCCCCCTTAGATCAGGCCCTGAGCGGAACAAAGAAACCTGATCCGTTTCCATCCACTATTATGTCACTCAAGTTTCAATAGCTCACAACTATTATATCCTGTGTTCCAGTAGGTATGTTATTCCAAGTACAAAAGAAAGATGTAGGCTTGGATGTTGTAGTTGTGCTGTAGAGAAAAAAAAAAACACTTCTCTTACCAAAACACAATTCAGTCAAAAATCATCCCATTTTTTTCATTCTTTACACCTAGTGTACACACGATCATATTTTTTTTCTCAGTCCCTCTTAAATTTGAGTATTGGTTAATGATGATGCTTTATAAATATTTCATTACAAATGAGTGGATATTGTCATCAGATATTGATAATGTATTCCATTTCTGTTGATGTTTTTAAACAATTTCTTTTATTTGTTACTCTAGAAAAATACATTCAGGTCAATCAATCAATTCTCACGTTGTTTGTAAGTTTGCTAAATAAATACACAGTCTTTAAAATAAAACTAATTTGAACATCGCGTGTAAACTTGAATCATACACTACAACTTATCCACCGAATCCCTGGCCCATACCTTGCGCTCCAGCATTGGCCGCCGAACCGCCCATACCCATGCCTCCGAAAGGTCCGCCCATTCCGAATCCCTGCGAAGCGGCACCAGCGTTTGCGGACGATGCTCCCATGCCGCCACCCATTCCGGGGAATCCACCGCCCATTCCGAAACCTTGTGCACCGGCGTTGGCATTTGAGGAACTCATGCCACCGCCCATACCAGGGAATCCTCCTCCCATTCCTTGGGATGCGGCGTTGGCTCCTGCTCCGGACGCCCCGAATCCAAACTGTGGGGCACAGCTTGCGGCAGCAATAACGGTGGCGATGACAGCGAAGACTATGAACGATTTCATTTTGATTTGATGCGATTTAATTGATACTTCAAAGAACTTTAACTCAGGTAATGTTTAACGCACAATGGTTCGATTGGTTTTGATTCAGAAGATCCCAAATAACACTGTTTTATACCTTAGCTCGCGACGCGGTTTCACTGTGTGCAACGAAATTCCCACGCTATCCCGCGGAAGCGTTGTTATCAATGAAACTGTTTTATAAATATGGAAAACCTGCAACGGCAATCTCTCTGGCTATTCCCAGATAATCTTGACAATTACCAAATTAAAAAACTTCTAGTCTATGAACATAGGAATATACAAGAATTGTATATCTACAGAAGAGAGAGGGAAAGTGGATAGAAAGATACAAAGTAGGATGAAAGGGACGGGCAAGGGATTGAACCCATGACCTTCTGCATACGAATCAGAAGCAGTAGTCACTAGACCACCAAGCCCGTCTGTACCTCTCCAGAAAGAGTCATATACCGTAAAATGGAGTGTTAAGAACTCATAGAGTGTTAAGAGATTCATCTTTACATACTACTTTGAAAAAATAGCCAAGCCGTATAAAAATTGATTTACTAATTCCAAATTTGCTTCAAATGTATGTTGGAAATAAGGGGCCATCTATTAAATACGTCACGGTCCTGGGGAGGAGGGGGGGTTTTGTGAAAGTGTGACAAGCAATGTATCAAGTATAGGAAAAACCCGTACGAGGGGGAGAGGGGGCTCCAAAATTCTCAATTTCAGCGTGACGTACTTAATGGATGCTCCCCAAAGCAGTGAATCAAAATTCAACCATCACACAACAATAACGACAATGTCGCAACCTGAATTTGTTGAGACATTCTACCGTACGCGACATAGGTTTGTCCCAACGTGAATAGAATAGGACAAAGATCACGAGTTTACAGGTTTTTAAGGCTTGCATTGTGATTTTCGAGCGGTAACTTCGAGTCGGTAAACACTGCAACGCTGCTGAAGATGTATCATCAAAAAAGTTCGATTTTGGGTTGGTCATAATTGATTATTCACGAGTTGAAAAGTACGCAACAAATTCAGCTTCCGTTTTGTCTGTAACAAAAATTTTCGAGATCATGTCATTATCTAGTACCAGTTGGCATAAAGAGTAATCGCCGCGTCTTCTTTGTTGCTTGTTTTGTGCCTTTTTTGTCTGACAATTCTCTTCACTGCCCTAAAGGCATACTATAAGGATTGTCACTAATGAAAATACGTTTTTAACTGGACACTAGACATCAAAAATAGAACGGAATTGCTTTTCTCTGAATTTCTCTACCTCTACCATTGAAACATTCATTTGTAAGGTCAGAAATATTATTTGGAAAAATATGTGAGTAATCGTTAAGTGTTCTACAACTCACGAAACTAGGGTAAAATATTTGATGTTTCTGAGGTGGTTTTCGAACACCGACAATTTTTTAAAAAGTCTAGTTTCATAAACTGGTGGGGTGCTAGGGGATGAAATTTCTCATATAACGTTTTTATTTGTATCATGCAGTTTTGAGGCGATTGATTCATTGTATAACAGTAACTATTCTGAATGCCGTATAACGGATTTCATTTTCGGTCATAAGCATCCCAATAGTTGCTATGGATGATAAATTCAACTGATACAATATAGATCTTTATTAACAAGTGTTAGATTGATACATATAATTAGAAAATTAGTCAAATGTTTATACTAAATGGCGCAGTAGTCTCCTCTAAGTATACAGAAGTTTGTGATTTTTTTAGGTGTTTTGTTATGTTTAAACAACATATTTATGAAGAAGACTCATGGCTGCCAAAATATTTCAGAATCTAAAATACGACCTATCAGCAATGCTCAAGAGTAGAAATATCAGCATTGAATATACAATTTACACCCTGGGCCAATTTATGTTGCTTGCATATAAAACATTTAAATATAAAAGAGTTTCTAAGTGAACAAAAAACTGTAAATACACATTCTTAGTTTACAATCTGTTGGTCAGTCTGAACTTTTCAATTTGGTTACTCTAAATAGTAACTGTGAATAATGTGTTGGTTAAAAATTTAAGTCACTCAGGTACAATTGACGGTATTTTTTCAGATTTCAAGGCTTTAACAAAAAAAAATCATATGCAAAGGTGGATGACAATTAAACTGTCCCTGAACCTGCAGGACTATGATAATCTTTTTCGGCGATGTGCAAGATATATTACAGTCATTGTTTACAATTAATCAATTTTTATATTTCTTTGAAATGTAAGAACTTTTACATTCATCCCCTTAAGTTTCTTTACACCCCCTTTTCATATTTTCTCAAAATTCGCACATTTTGTTAAATATCTTTAATTTCTCCAAAAAATCCTCAAATTTTGTAATCTATAAGCGTAGCAGGCAGCAAGACGATAATCGGACTGCTTTTTTCTGAAAGTTTTAAGAAGTAGACCCCATGAATTAATGGGGATGAAACATTATTCCGTCCCTTAACACTCCATTTTACGGTAGAAATTCTAATATATTGGAAAATAATTAGGGATTAAAATAAGCACAAAGTACGCAAATTTGTATTAATTCTCATTCTTATTCAATATTAGTTTTAATTTCATGTATTTCTTGTTTTTCATTTCGTGAAAACTGATTTTCTCAAAAAAAAAATCCACTAAAAACACATTTTTGATTTTATGGGTGATCCCTTAGTCCCTGTGAAAGTTTAATATTTTTAGCGATGATGCTTCATAAAATATTTTCTTACCGTTTAATGGATGTTGTCATCATATACTGAAAATGTTTTTCATTTCTGTTATCTTTTTTAAACATTTTTGTTTATTAATCACTCTAAAGAAAACATTCACATCAATCAATCGATTCTCACGTTATTTAGAAGTTTTATAAATAAATACACAATCTATAAAATAAAAGTAATTTGAACACCGCGTGGAAACTCCAATCACATACTACTTCTTATCCACCAAATCCCTGGCCCATACCTTGCGCTCCAGCATTGGCCGCCGATCCTCCCATACCCATGCCTCCGAAAGGTCCACCCATTCCGAATCCCTGCGAAGCGGCGCCAGCGTTTGCGGACGAAGCTCCCATGCCGCCTCCCATTCCGGGGAATCCACCGCCCATTCCAAAACCTTGTGCACCGGCGTTGGCGTTTGAGGAACTCATGCCACCACCCATGCCGGGGAATCCTCCTCCCATTCCCATTCCTTGGGATGCGGCGTTGGCTCCTGCTCCGGACGCCCCGAATCCAAACTGTGGGGCACAGCTTACGGCAGCAATGACGGTCGCGATGACAGCAAATACTACGAACGATTTCATTTTGATTTGATTGATTGTCTTTAGGAACTTCAGTTCAGGTAATGTTTAATGCTCAATAGTTGGATCGAGTTTGATTCAAAGGATCTCAGAGATCACTGTTTTATACCATAGCTGGAGGTTTTTACTTCACTCGTTGAAATTCCAACGCCATCCCGTGGAAGCGTTGTTATCAATTACATTGCAGTGTTTATAAATATGGAAAACCTGGACTGGTAATCTTCTCACTGGCTATTCCATAGGGATCATCACGTTTTCTGAACAACCAAACTCTTCTAGGAACGTTATTTTGTATTAGCATATGCATTATGCAATTTTCAACATATTGGGATTTTCACCATTTAATTCATTTTATTAACATTCATTGACTTTTTTTTGGTGAATCTAATACTACTCAAAGTAAGTGAGAGTAAGGAATGTAATAAAAGCACACAGTGGATAGAATCGCAATCTCCAAGAAATATTGAAGACTTTTCTAGTGTAATTCATGACACATTTTTTCTGGATTTTTGAGGATTCCTCCAGAGGGATTTGACACTTTGCTTCTAACTATGAAGAGACTTCAAAACTTTCCGCAACTTTAGCAAGAAAGTTCCTGCTGTTGTGATATACAGGGGATACTCAAAATAACTGGGACAGGTAAAATTTTCACTTTTCAAAAAATGTTCAACGCGCTGTAACTTTTCGAAACTTTTCAATGAACCGAATGCAATGGAATTTTGATCATTTATGACTAATATAATAAACTTTGAAAAACAGTTGACTTAATTTGAAATTATTAATAAGAAAAAAAGTTATGGCAATTTCATTTATTCCATGTTTTTTCAGTAACTTTATCTATTTTTCATATGCATCCCATTACTTTTTCAATTTAATAAAGGCTATTTGGTTGCTTTCCTTTGAAACATAAATATATTCAATTCAATTATAGGGAATTTAAATGAACTATAATTACAATCTCGAATTTTAAAACGATGATGAAGTTTTGGATAAATTGGTGTTATATTGGAAAAATAATCTAATCGAAATAATTTTCTTTCGTGTGAAGAATTTTAAGTTTAGTCAAATGTTTTTGATAGCTCATTATATAAGTCATAAATGATCAAAGTTTCATTGCATTCGGATCATTGAATCCGGAGATATAACAGCTCAAAATTGGCTATCGGATGGTTATACCTTTTTCTAGAACCTTTATAACTTTGTGTAGAATAGCCCGATCTTCTCCAAATTTTGACCACTGATAAACAACTAGTTGATGAACTTACAGTAAAAATTTGAGAATATTTGATGCCCTTTTCGAAAAGTTACAGCGATTTGAACATTTTTTTAAAAGTGAAAATTTTACCTGTCCCAGTTATTTTGAGTATCCCCTGTACATTATTATGTTGTTCAACGAATAAAATAAATTTGTCATGGTTTTTTTCAACCTGTTGAACCCAGAGTTGGCTTCAAATCTTTCCCAACCGAGCTGAATTATATGGCCAAGTTTCAGGCAATTTGGCCGACAAAAACCCCTCATGACGAAGAGAACAAACCTGTATCCTCAGTCACCCTATTCAATAGCTTAATGGGAAAAGCGCATTTTTCTGAGTATAAAACAATTTTATTGCGTTCCAACCACTGGCGTAGCCACGGAGGGGTTTTAGGGTTAAACCACCCAGTCTTCAGTTTTCGTAATCAATCCGCAATAACTATTCTTGCTTTTTTCTGCATATCTAGAATATGAATTTCATTATTATTCTTACTATTGTTCTATTTTTTTCTTATCAAAAACATAAATTGTTCTATATTACTTTGAAATAAACATGATTCTTTTATTTTTTTTTCTTGTAGATGCACAAAAGATCTCTCAATATGTTTTATATTATTTATTTCACTGTTTACTATGTTCTAAACACTATAATGGGTCAGCTATATTGATTTCGATAAAATATTAATTTTGCATTTTTTCCGAAATAACAGATATCAATACTTTTCCGGTAAAAGAAATATTCGTTCTTCTAAATTGCGCGTGTAGTGGTAGCTAGTTCATTTTCATAACAGGTTCATCCCATAAATTTTAAAACGGTGGTTGATCACAGATTATTCTCGGGCTCACGGCTTCCTTTCCCCTTAAGATGTACTATTCGAAATTGCGGCGACATGTGATGACACGAACCACTTTTTAACTTCAAAATTACCAAAATTCCTTGGGTACATATATGAAAATTTGAAAAAAATTGTGGCATATTAATTTTGTACCATAGGTGCATTCAAACTGTCCAATACCAAGCTTTCATATGCTGGATAACATAAATCATATATTAATATTTTACTTTTTTCGAATGGTTCATTTTTCAATTTTATGACTTAGATCACTTTGGTAGTAAAAATGTTATTGAAATTCAAAAGCTGGTATACTTTCAATCAAGGATCATCAAAGTACAGTATATTAACTTTGTAATAAGGTGAAATAAAGTTTAAAAATATCAAATTCGTTTTTTGGGAGTTTTGGCCGCCCCTTTGTATGGAGCCCGACCAATGTGCAATGGCAGGCAAAAAAAGCCCTTCAATTAATATCTGTGGAAGTGCTCTAAGAACACCAAGTTGAAGAGAGGTAGGCCAAGTTCCAATGCGAACGTCGAGCCATAAAGAAGAAGAAGAAGATCTTTGTTTTAACAGCCAAAAAAAAAAAAAAATTTCCGTAGATGAATGACAGTTGAATCTATAAAATGACAGCTCGCCCCGAACAAAACCAAAAAAAAATCCATATAAACTTAAAATGGATTTTGAAAACAGTTTCCTTGATGCCCAGGAATACAGTCAGGTTTTTTTTTACGCGGGGGATACGTACCGCGTAAAAAACTCAGTTCAAAATTCAAAAAAACCGCGTAAAAAAAGTCTCACCATTTCTCGACAAATCATGCAAAAATAAGACGATGATTTTTTTTTTTTTGTATGGAGTAAAAAAAGACCTGACTGTAATGATATATGTATTAGATATCGATTAATTTTCGAAGATTTCGTTTATGAAGTAATATTTTATTTAAAACATGATATATCATTAATTTAAAGACCCAACTTTATCTCCCTTAAGATACTCATCCCTTAAACAACTGAACCAACAAGCTAAAACTGAAACGTATGAATATTTGTTTATAAATTTATAAACAAAGCTAAAATTTTATAGGTTCCATTATGGAATTCTACAAATTGTACAACTAGACTAAAGATATGTCTAGGAAAATTTTCTATTTTTGTTGTATTTTATTCCATAATACAATTTAAAATAAATAACTTGGAAGATTATCAAAAACCAAAACATAAAAAAACACAAAATTATTACAGTTGCGAAAAAAAAGTATAAAATATACCTTGGCTAAATGAATGTCTTGCCACATAAACTTGGGCTAGCTCAGAGTGGCAAACATGACTTTCACATAGGGATGCCGCGAAACTACGCTAGGGATTACGGTACTGGTCATATTGCCTCACATTAATTACAATTGTGTACTATGCCATTCAGATCGGTTTTACTGCAATAAGTATGAAATTCCCATGCGACGGGTTTTACAAATTCCTACGTTGTATTACTATATGTATGTTTGTACACAAGATGCATTGATAACGATTTCAGTACGAATCACTCTACACTGAAGGGAAATGATTCTGACTGTTGAGTAGTATATAATCCTTACAAACTGCTCAATTGAGCACCAAAGTCAATTGTATCATCATTCGATTAACATCATAACTATATCAATCTACTTAAGTAAAAATTCAATAATTCAGTGCAAAAATGAAATCTTACGCTGCCATCGTCCTCGTCTCGAGCCTCATTGCCGCCGCTAGCTGTGCCCCACAGTTTGGATTCGGAGCATCCGGTGCGGGAGCGAACGCCGCATCCCAAGGAATGGGAATGGGAGGAGGATTCCCCGGCATGGGTGGTGGAATGAGTTCTTCAAACGCCAACGCCGGTGCCCAAGGTTTCGGAATGGGCGGTGGATTCCCCGGAATGGGTGGCGGCATGGGAGCCTCATCCGCAAACGCTGGCGCCGCTTCGCAGGGATTCGGAATGGGCGGACCTTTCGGAGGCATGGGTATGAGCGGTTCGGCGGCCAATGCTGGAGCGCAAGGTATGGGCCAGGGATTCGGTGGATAAGAAGTAGTAGAAGTTCAGGCTTCCACTAGGTGCTCGAATCATTTCATATTGAAGCTATTTATTTATTTTAAAAGAACGTAATACATTGTTGATATTACGTACATGTACAGTATATAAGCATCAAGAGTAATAAACGGATGAAAATGTAAAAAGCTGTTATTAAAAACGTAATACAATCTCAATAAATGATGACAATGCCCATTTAAGTATAGGTGATCATAAAGTGTTCCTGAAGTACCAACATCAAGTAACACCAACAATTTAGGTAATTTAGTCAATTATAAAATATGGAATCAAGTAGGTATGTTTAATATCAGAAATAACTTTTTTTATGAAAAATTCTGCATTTTTGCCTATTTCGTACACCAAAGTGTTCACTATATGTTCACTCAAAAAACGAATTTTCGATTGAAGGCTCGGAGAATCGAGTCACATATACCAATCAACTCAGTTGGTTGAAAAGAGATGATGTGCGCGAAAAAGTTCACTCACTTTTATGGCACTTCCCCGGATGATAGCTCGAATCGAATCGGATTCTTACTACATTGTTTGCTATTGAAAATGGTGTGGATTGGTAAAGGCGTTCTGGAGTGTTGGTCATTTTAGTGATCCAGTCCAGCACCGGTGATCTGATCATACATAAAACTGAAACAAATTATATCATGCGACACATCAAATTGCGCCGAATTTTATAATTTTATGCTAAAGGTTTGCCGAATCTTATGGGGAAATCATCAGTGAAAACCACGATGACGGCCAGAAATTAAAAATAGAGAGTTAAAATCCAAGATGGCGGCTCACAATTAGAATAGACAGCTGTTTTAACCTTCCGTAACTCGCGCGGTTGGCTACCTGCGTCAGCACGACACTAAAGCGGAGTACAAAAAGCGAGATTTTTTCAACGTGTTGTACAAAATACAACAGCGCGATTACTCGAGGGTTAAGGAGTTCAAGGCTCTAAACCATGCAATATGGGTATATTTGGTATGGAGTTTTTTGTATTGCTATTTTATGGACAAATAAATCACTCCGGAAATACTTGAAGAAATACATATAAAACCTCTGTAGAACGTCTTTAGAAAAATAAATTTAGCATGAGCATGAGCATGAGCATGAGCATAGATGACCGCACAATTCGTAGTTGCTACTCCGTGATTGACCAGAACAATCGAAATTGCACAAGGAACCAATGAATAGGGCTTAGGACTAGCTTACTATTCTCAATGTACACAGGTCGACAGCTCTCAACTTTAATGGGGTCAATAACGGCGCCGGCCACGTCCTTACGGTCATCGAGGATGGGAGGGAATGTTAGTAAGACAAACGTTGTTATAAAGACCGCGAATCGCTGCATCTCCACGTTTGTCTCAGGAAGGATTTTTTTTGTTAGTAGGGTAAGGTACATTGTCAGTCCGGGAGTCACCTATGGTTGGTGATATGATTTGACAATGGATCAATATACACAAACCGCCGTTAACAACCGACCACTTTCCGACGCAAAAACTAGCCAAAAAGAAAATTCTATCGCGCGTCTTTACTCCACTAGGGAGCAGAAACCTTTAGTCTATTCCACACAGAAATACACTAAACGCGACTCACTTGTCGGCGCTCGAATTTTTTTTTCGACCGGCGAGCCCGAACTAACACTTTTCACTCTTTTGTGTAAATGCAAAAAATGAAAGAAAATATTTATTATCAACTAAAAGTGTATTGGGAACTAGCGCGACGGGAAGCAAAAAATTCGGAACCGACTCGATCCACGACCACGACGCGTTCACCGCACACTCACCGCCGTCGAAATGCTCACTTCGGAATACAAAATAGAAAAGGAAAAAAAAAAACGAACCACCGAAGCAAACGCGCGCGAACTGGCACCCGGACGAAATTCTATAGCACACTGATGCACGCTGGGTCCGCCGCCCCGTACAAAATTCTATAGCACACTCCACAGCAAATCTAACCCGAAAATTTAGAGTAAAAATTACGAACACACGTGCGCGCGGCCCAACTATCGCCCTCTCTGGCTTCCCATCCACCACACACTATTGAATGCTAGGCCTCTGCTCGGCACAGCAAATCTAAGCAGAAAATTCAAACTAAAAAACTACGAACACACGTGCGCGCGGCCAAACTATCGCCCTCTCCGGCTTCCCATCCACCACACACTATTGAATGCTAGGCCTCTGCTCGGCACAGCAAATCTAAGCCGAAAATTCAAACGAAAAAACTACGAACACACGTGCGCGCGGCCCAACTATCGCCCTCTCCGGCTTCCCATCCACCACACACTATTGAATGCTAGGCCTCTGCTCGGCACAGCAAATCTAAGCCGAAAATTCAAACGAAAAAACTACGAACACACGTGCGCGCGGCCCAACTATCGCCCTCTCCGGCTTCCCATCCACCACACACTATTGAATGCTAGGCCTCTGCTCGGCACAGCAAATCTAACCCGAAAATTTAGAGTAAAAATTACGAACACACGTGCGCGCGGCCCAACTATCGCCCTCTCTGGCTTCCCATCCACCACACACTATTGAATGCTAGGCCTCTGCTCGGCACAGCAAATCTAACCCGAAAATTTAGAGTAAAAATTACGAACACACGTACGCGCGGCCCAACTATCGCCCTCTCTGGCTTCCCATCCACCACACACTATTGAATGCTAGGCTTCTGCTCGGCACAGCAAATCTAACCCGAAAATTTAGAGTAAAAATTACGAACACACGTGCGCGCGGCCCAACTATCGCCCTCTCTGGCTTCCCATCCACCACACACTATTGAATGCTAGGCTTCTGCTCGGCACAGCAAATCTAACCCGAAAATTTAGAGTAAAAATTACGAACACACGTGCGCGCGGCCCAACTATCGCCCTCTCTGGCTTCCCATCCACCACACACTATTGAATGCTAGGCCTCTGCTCGGCACAGCAAATCTAACCCGAAAATTTAGAGTAAAAATTACGAACACACGTGCGCGCGGCCCAACTATCGCCCTCTCTGGCTTCCCATCCACCACACACTATTGAATGCTAGGCCTCTGCTCGGCACAGCAAATCTAACCCGAAAATTTAGAGTAAAAATTACGAACACACGTGCGCGCGGCCCAACTATCGCCCTCTCTGGCTTCCCATCCACCACACACTATTGAATGCTAGGCCTCTGCTCGGCACAGCAAATCTAACCCGAAAATTTAGAGTAAAAATTACGAACACACGTACGCGCGGCCCAACTATCGCCCTCTCTGGCTTCCCATCCACCACACACTATTGAATGCTAGGCTTCTGCTCGGCACAGCAAATCTAACCCGAAAATTTAGAGTAAAAATTACGAACACACGTGCGCGCGGCCCAACTATCGCCCTCTCTGGCTTCCCATCCACCACACACTATTGAATGCTAGGCTTCTGCTCGGCACAGCAAATCTAACCCGAAAATTTAGAGTAAAAATTACGAACACACGTGCGCGCGGCCCAACTATCGCCCTCTCTGGCTTCCCATCCACCACACACTATTGAATGCTAGGCCTCTGCTCGGCACAGCAAATCTAACCCGAAAATTTAGAGTAAAAATTACGAACACACGTGCGCGCGGCCCAACTATCGCCCTCTCTGGCTTCCCATCCACCACACACTATTGAATGCTAGGCCTCTGCTCGGCACAGCAAATCTAACCCGAAAATTTAGAGTAAAAATTACGAACACACGTGCGCGCGGCCCAACTATCGCCCTCTCTGGCTTCCCATCCACCACACACTATTGAATGCTAGGCCTCTGCTCGGCACAGCAAATCTAACCCGAAAATTTAGAGTAAAAATTACGAACACACGTGCGCGCGGCCCAACTATCGCCCTCTCTGGCTTCCCATCCACCACACACTCGTCTTTAGAAAAATAAATTTATTGGAAAAATTCACTATTCTTGGCTACGCAGCCTTGGTTAATCACCAAGAGAAAATCTAAGCGACCTGGAAGATTCTGGAGAGCATGTCCATTGTATACTGGAAAAAGTGATAATGAAGTTCTCGAAGACGATCATATCAGCAGGAGGATTTTCAGTGCATACAAATTACAGTGCAGAGAACACCGGTAAGATATCAACCTACCAAAATCAAATGTTGTTATGTTGTACGTAAGAATGATTTGTAACCTTAATTGTCAATCTTTCATATTAGGCGAACCTCAAAATTGTATAGTATCAGTATGAAATATAAAAAAAATAAGCGAATATGTTAATGAGCGATGACATACGCCTTTGCCATTCGTTAGTTTTACAAGTGAATGCCGTTTTCAAAACTGAATTAACGTGCAACTCAGTTTGGTGCATTTTTCAAAAACAAAAAAGCAGTTTTCTCGCTCAAATATTCTGATTCGCTTTTGGAAGACGATCAGCGTGATTCTATCGGCCAAAGGAATTGTGTGATTGTTTTTGGGCTATCTTGAGTTTAATATGGACGAAAAAACTTCATTTTTAGTGTTGGATTATGCACCAATTTGATTTGCTCCTTAATAAACATCCAAAAATAAGAGATTGAGATCAATTGTAATGATAGTTTTAAATTTAACTATCACAGAATAAACATGATTAAATGAATCTAAGTTTTATAATAATTCAACTATAAGCACTTCAAATGAGCGTAACTGAAGAATTTGACCAATATTATTTTTGAAATTCAGTTTAGGGGTGTACAATAACTATATAAATGAATGAACTGTCCTTTATGTTTTTCATTATATATTGTTCTGGCTATAATAGTAAATGAAGCCAACAACGTCCGTATTCTACAGGTTCAAGAATACTTCCCTTATATTAGCGTAATGGCTAATTTTAATACAAAATGCAGTCAATATTACTGCATAGTATCAAATTGAAGCATATAATTATAATTTGGGACTTCAAGGCATGCTTCTGTTATGAAATGTGATGGTTTTCTATAGAAACCCTTGATTTTTTAGGGGTTAGGTCCTTTAAAAGGGCGTAACTCAAAATTTTGTCTACTGATATTTTTTTAAATTTGTCCAGGAGTGTGAGAATGATAAAGAAAGAGTATGGCGTTTCAGATTTTCAGACAGAAGCATGCTTCTGTTATGAAATATGATGATTTTCAATAGAACTCCTGATTTTTTAGAGGTTAGGCCTTTTAAAAGGGCGTAACTTGAAATTTCGCCAAACGATTTTTTTTTAATTTGTCCAGAGGTGTAGGAATAATAAAGAAAGAGAATGGCGTTTCAGGTTTTGATGGTATATTTTTTGATAATAACGGTAAATGAAGCACCGTGCAGGTTCCTGTGATAATGTTAAAGAATATCAATGAAAACAGAAGCCAGTTAACCGACATGATTGCTTGTACCTTCTCCTCCTTCTTCTTCTTCTTCTTCTTCTTCTTCTTCTTCTTCTTCTTCTCCTTCTTCTTCTTCTTCTACTTCTTCCTCTTCTTCTTCTTCTTCTTCTTCTCATTCTTCTTCTTTATGGCTCGACGTTCGCATTGGAACTTGGCCTGCCTCTCTTCAACTTAGTGTTCTTAGAGCAGGCTAACTGGAGACCCAGTTGCTTGTACCATGGACAGGATTTTTGTCAAATGGATAAAGTGCGATATTCATTAACATATGTCATTTGAGATTTCTCGAAGGCACGAGTTCTTCGATAGTTTCTCGAAGGCACAAGAAAGGCACCATCACCGCTATGTGGATTAATTAGGCTCAAATAGGCTCTATATGTTATACAAGTATCTACAGGGGGTGGCCAAAATGTTTGAGATAGGCAACTTTTTTTCTCCTACAAAAAAAATCAACATTTTGTAACTTTTCATAGAGTACATCAAAAAACCTCAAATTTTGACTGTTTATCAACCTGTTATACAGGGGATAGACAAAATGATCGGGACAGGCAAAATTTTCACTTTACAAAAAATGTTCAACTAGCTGTAACTTTTCGAAAAGTGCATCGAATATTCTCAAATTTTTACTGTAAGTTCTTCAACTAGTTGTGTATCAGTGGACAAAATTTGGAAAAGATCGGACAATTCTTCACGAAGTTATAAAGATTTTTGAAAAAGATAAAATTATCCGATAGCCAACTTTGAGCTGTTATACCTCCAGATTTAATGAACCGATTGCAATGAAATTTTGACCATTCATGACTTATATAATGAACTCTGGAAAACATTTGACTTAACTTGAAATTTTTAACAAGCGAAAAAGTTATAGCGATTTAATTTTGTTCACGATTTTTTACTAAATTGGTCTATTTTTATTATGCATCCCATTACTTTTTCAATTTATTGGCGGTTATGTTGTTACTTTCCTTCAAAACGCATTTATATATAAGTCAATTAGAGGGAAACTAAATGAACTATAATTTGCATCTTGGATTTTGAAACGATGTTGATGTTTTGGATAATTTGGTGTTTTATTAGAAAAATAATCTAACCGTTATAATTTTCTTCCGTGTTAAGAATATTAAGTTAAGTCAATGGTTTTTCATAGCTCATTATATAAGTCATTAATGGTCAAAATTTCATTACATTCGGTTTATTGAATCCGGAGATATAACAGCTCAAAGTTGGCTATCGGATAATTTTACCTTTTTCAAAAATCTTTATAACTTTGTGAAGAATTGTTCGATCTTTTCCAAATTTGGTCCACTAATACACAACTAGTTGAAGAACTTACAGTAAAAATTTGAGAATATTTGATACACTTTTCGAATAGTTACAGCTAATTAAACATTTTTTGAAAAGTGAAAATTTTGCCAGTCTCGGTCATTTTGTCTATCCCCTGTATGTGCATCATTTGGGCTAGATTGAATAGTTTTCCGCGAAATTAGAACCGTTCGGGTAAAATACTATTTTTTAGACAACTCATTTTTGAGCTGTCATATCTCGGAAACCAGTGAATCGAATTGAAAGAATTTTTTAACGTTTATCAACAATATGTTGATACTTAATACAACGTTATAAAATGTAATATTTTCTCACGGCGAATAAGGTTATACCGGGTTGAATTTTTTAGCCATATAGAGGAAAATAAGTCAAATTTACAATACCACACAAAAATTTCTAAATGTGTTCTTCCTTTAATCTAAATAGGCTCTAATATATCTGAATAAAGATAACTTGAGTACAGAAGTGGAAAATCTTTGGGCATCAACACTAAAATTTATTGACATTGACGTAAAAAAGTTACATTTTTTGAGAAAAATCCAAAAAGTGTCAATCTATGATAACTTTTTTCAATGTTCAAAAAGTATCTAGATTTTGATAGTTTGTGAAGCATTTGTATATTGTAAGTGTATGTTCAAAATTTCATTCAATTCGGTTCACTGGTTTCCAAGATATGACAGCTCAAAAATGAGTTGTCTAAAAAATAGTCTTTTACCCGAACGGTTCTAACTTTGCGAAAGATTAATCAATCGAGCCCAAATTTGTACCAATGATGCACATATAATAGGTTGACAAACAGTCAAAATTTTAGGTTTTTTATGTACTCTATGAAAAGTTATAGCATGTTGAACTTTTTTGTGAGAGTAAAAAAATTGCCTATCCCAAACATTTTGGCCATCTCCTGTATTTTTTGAAGCATTTATATATTGATGAAAAAACGTTCAAAATTTCATTCGTTTCGGTTTTCGGTTCATTGGTATCGGAGATATGCCAGTTCAGAAATTAGTTATCTAAAAAATAGTGTTATACGAGAACGATTCTTCGCGAAAGACTAACCAATTGAGATAACATTTGTACCAATGATCCTCACACATATGATCATTGGTACAAACAATCAAAGTTTGAGAATTTTTGATGCACTATATGAAAAGTTACAGCTCGATTGCGAGAGAAAAAAGTTACCTATCCCAAACATCTTGGCCACCCCTGTGTATTAATCTCATATTCATGGGCGGGTATTGTCATCAAATATTGAAAATGTATTACAATTTTACTAAGCACCACAATTAATTTAATCATTTATTGCTCTAGAGAAATACACGTACGTATGATAAGTAAACTTTTACATTCTTTTGGAATAAATAAATTAAAACATATTCTTCGAGAAAACAATTTGATAACCTAGCGAATGTCTGAAACCATAATTAACTGCTTATCCACCAAATCCCTGGCCCATTCCTTGCGCTCCTGCATTGGCCACCGAACCGCCCATACCCATGCCTCCAAAAGGTCCGCCCATTCCGAATCCCTGCGAAGCGGCGCCAGCGTTTGCGGACGAAGCCCCCATTCCGCCACCCATGCCGGGGAATCCACCGCCCATTCCGAAACCTTGTGCACCGGCGTTGGCGTTTGAAGAACTCATTCCTCCACCCATGCCGGGGAATCCTCCTCCCATACCCATTCCTTGGGATGCGGCATTGGCTCCTGCTCCGGACGCCCCGAATCCAAACTGTGGGGCACAGCTTACGGCAGCAATGACGGTCGCGATGACAGCAAATGCTACGAACGATTTCATTTTGATTTGATTGAATTTGTTTAGGAACTTCAGTTCAGGTAATGTTTAATGCTCAATAGTTAGATCGAGTTTGATTCAAAGGATCTCAGAGATCACTGTTTTATACCATAGCTGGAGCTTTTTACTTCACTCGTTGAAATTCCAACGCCATCCCGTGGAAGCGTTGTTATCAATTACATTGCAGTGTTTATAAATATGGAAAACCTGGACTGGTAATCTTCTCACTGGCTATTCCATAGGAATCATCACGTTTTCTGAACAGCCAAACTCTTCTAGGAACGTTGTTTTGTATTAGCATATGCATTATGCAACTTTCAACAAATTGGGATTTTCACCATTTAATTCATTTTATTAACATTCATTGAATTTTTTCGGTGAATCTAATAGGGTATTGTACCATTTGGGCAGGTGTACCTATTTTGGGCACTTGCCGCTATAACTAAGTCAATTTCAAACCGATTGATTTGAATTTTTGTACAGACTTAGATACTGAACGTGCCTAACTCTGTACAAAATTTCAAATCAATTGTTTTGAAATTGACTTAGTTATAGCGGCAAGTGCCCAAAATAGGTACACCTGCCCAAATGGCACAAGACCCTACTACTCAAAGTAAGTGAGAGTAAGGGAAGTAATAAAAGCACACAATGGATAGAATGAGAATCGCGATCTCCAAGAAATCTTGAAGAATTTTCTAGTGTAATTTATGACACATTTTTTTAGGATTTTTGAGGATTTCTCCAGACGGATTTGACACTTTGCTTCTAATTATGAAGAGACTTGAAGACTTTCCGGAACTTTAGCCAGAAAGTTCCTGATGTTGTGATATACATAAATAATTATGTTGTTCAAGGAATAAAACAAATTCGTCATGGTTTTTGTTTTTAAACCTGTTGAACTCAGAGTTGGCTTCAAATCTTTCCCAACCAAGATGAATTATATGGCCAAATTTCAGGCAATTTGGCCGACAAAAACCCCTCATGACGAAGAGAACAAACCTGCCGATAATATATATCCTAAGTCGCCCTATTCAATAGCTTAATCTAAAAAGCGCATTTTTCTGAGTATAAAACAATTTTATTGCGTTCCAACATCTTTGTTTTAAGATATTGGGGTCTTCAATTAGCCTGGTGGTTAAGGCTATGGATCGCCAATCCGGAGACGGCGGGTTCGATTCCCGTTCCGGTCGGGAAAATTTTCTCGGCTCCCTGGGTATTGTGTTTCATTGTACTTGCCTCACAATATACAAACTCGGATAGTGGGATAGTGGGATAAACTATGGCTAAACCATGGCTTAACAAGACAGCCAATTTATCAAAGAACCAACATTACATTTTGAACAAATCACTCAAAAGAAAATATAATAAAAAAAAAGAAGACAATTCACACCGTCTTCAGCCAGAGGCTGCACAGACTGAACACATTACTTACACTAGAACACCCAGTGGCCCAGTGATGAATTTTTCGTTCGACTGGAGCGGAAATCGAACCCACACTCCGAGGTTTACGATACGCCTAGACGACTGCCGCCGCTAACCCCACGGCCACGAAGCCCACATGTTGCTCAACATTGAGTGCCAAGAGACGTAATCACCGGCATTTATGTCTGTAACTAGATAAAATGTACATTCATTATTTTTTTTATATATTCCACAGCAGTTCAATTGTACGAGACGCTTGGGTCGATGCTTGTGACATTTCAGTGCTCACGTGCTTACTTCAGAAGTCGACACCTCTCAAGTAGATTTAAACACCCTTAAGCACTTTTTGCTTCATGGGATCCCGACAGAGTATGAGTAGATTACCTGAACAGATGCTGTGAATGCATCATGCCGCACCACATATTGCCATGCATTTATAAAGATCGATATTGAATAATAAAAATAAAAATCCTTTTCATTTCGCAATTCGTACATCAGCTCCAGTATCTGGAAATAATATCTTCAATAAATACCAAAACTTTTTTTGGCTGAATTTGATACAAGTTTTTTCACCTGCGATAAAAATACTGACAGCGAAATCAAAATTAAAAGTACGTGTTTTGAGCTGAGCAGCTGCTGAAATATAAGGCGTTGTTCAGTTGATTACGTGCTGTGCTATTTCACCACTGCTGATCATTATTGAGTCATGAGAAGTTTATGTTTTGCTTTGGGTGCTTCAACTGACCATCTCTAGGATGGCGCAGATAGGAAGGCATGCGGCTGGCAATCAACAGGTTCTAATCTGGATTTAGGTTATTTTGTATGTAATTCTTATTTCATGATAGGTGTATTAACATGAGAGAAAATAATTACTTTCGCGAGAGTTCAACATTTTTGCATTTTATTTATTTTTAGTCACTTTGCCCATGCTTAATAGAAGCTTTCTTGTATATTTATATACACTTTTTACAACAACCTGTAAAGTTGGTACAAAACACTACGCTCAATAACTTCTCCAAATTTGTGTGAACAAAACCCGAACATAGGTTGTACGTGAGAATAATACAAATATTATTCAACATTATGCTGAATAATTTCGTCATAATGATGCCTGTTAAATGAGAGATTATTAGTTTCCCAACTAATAATCTCTCATTTAACAGGCATCATTATGACGAAATTATTCAGTTCCGATGCGAACAAACGAACGAACAGCCAAATAAACAAAATAATATCCGTAGATGAAATGACAGTGAATCTATAAAATGACAGCTCGCCCCGAACAAAAAACAAAAAAATCTCCATATAAACTTAAAATGGATTTTGAAAACAGTTTTCTTGATGCCCAGGAATGATGATATATCCCTTTCGTGACGGAGGGCAAAAAAGCGAAATCTTCATACAAATGGCTCAACTTTGGCTCTCCAGAACTCTTAGATATCCCAACAAAACAGCAATTATTTTTCCTCATTTGAAAGAACTACTCTTTAACTTTCAATATCTAGCCTTGATTACCTAGATAAATCGTAAATAAAAAATATGCGACAGATAAAACTTTTTCATGTTTTACAATTTTTGTCCACTTTTTGTTTACCTTGTTGTGTTAAATCTCACAGGCAACGTAAACAAAAGTTTGTTTTTACACAAACAAGTATAAGTAATGGCTGAATTTTTGAAATAGTTTACATCACATAAAACAAAGTCTAAACAGATGAAAAAAATATGCAAAACTGTTACCGCTTAGTAACACAATTGTGCTGGTTCGTCACAAAAGGGATATGTATTAGATATCGATTAATTTTCGAAGATTTCAATTTTGAAGTAATCTGGATACCCCTACAGAACCCAATTGAAGTGTTGAATTTGACAGAAGTTTGCATGATATTTTATTTAAATCTTTATGATATATCATAAATATAAAGACCCAACTTTATCTCCCTTAAGCAACTGAACCAACAAGCTAAAACTGAAACGTATAAATATTTATAAACAAAGCTAGAATTTGATAGGTTTCATTATGGGATTCTACAAATTGTACAACGCGACTAAAGGTATGTCTAGGCAAATTTTCTATTTTTGTTGTATTTTATAACCAGAAAATAAATAAATAAATTGTTTCATTCCATTAGATAATACAATTTGAAATAAATAACTTGGAAGATTATCTAAAACCAATAAAAAAAACACACAAAATTATTACAGTTGCGAAAAAAATGTTAAAAATATGCCTTGGCTAAACGAATGTCTTGCGTCTTGGCACATAACCTTGGGCTAGCTCAGAGTGGTAAACATGACTTTCGCATAGGGATGCCGCGGAACTACGCTAGGGATTACGGTACTGGCCATATTGCCTCACATTAATTACAATTGTGTACTATGCCATTCAGATTGGTATACTGCAATAAGTCTGAAATTCCCATGCGACGGGTTTTACAAATTCCTACGTTGTATTGCTATATGAATGTTTGTACACAACATGCATTGATAACGATTTCAGTACGAATCGTTCTACACTAAAGGGAAATGATTCTGTCTGTTGAGTAGTATATAATCCTTACAAACTGCACAATCCAGCATCAAAGTCAATTGTATCATCATTCGATTAACATCATAACTACTTCAATTTACTTAAGTAAGAGTTCAATAATTTAGTACAAAAATGAAGTCTTACGCCGCCATCGTCCTCGTCTCGAGCCTCATTGCCGCCACTAGCTGTGCCCCACAGTTTGGATTCGGAGCATCCGGAGCAGGAGCCAACGCCGCATCCCAAGGAATGGGAATGGGAGGAGGATTTCCCGGTATGGGCGGGGGCATGAGTTCCTCAAATGCCAACGCCGGTGCACAAGGTTTCGGAATGGGCGGTGGATTCCCCGGAATGGGAGGTGGCATGGGCGCTTCGTCCGCAAACGCTGGTGCCGCTTCGCAGGGATTCGGAATGGGCGGACCTTTCGGAGGCATGGGTATGGGAGGCTCGGCGGCCAATGCTGGAGCGCAAGGTATGGGCCAGGGATTCGGTGGGTAAGAAGGGGTATATTATTTAGTGAATTAGCTAGGTGTTCAAATTATTTTCCAAAGATAGTAATTCTATTTATTTTTGGAAAAAGTGTAATTATTTATTGATTTATACGTGCGTAGTATTGCTGAAGAGAGTAATAAATGAATGAAAACAATTGCAACTATAAGTAAAAATGTAATTCATTAGTAAAATATGATTGATGACAGAACCACGTCCACAAACCGCCATTCTCCACCATCTCCGAGCACCATTGGAAGCTCAAGACTTCATAGGTCAACGGCTTCTCCGTCATCTTGTCAATGGACTACATCGAGCCTGATCAGCCATCGCTGGAACAGTAGCTCCATCGCGAGCGCTCGCAGGTTTGCAGCCAAAGAAGGTACCGAAAGCCGGGTTGAAATAGATCTGTTTTTTTCAAGTAGATAAAGCATTTTTTGAATAGTTTCCTTAAGAAAAGTATTAAGTATCAGATTTCAACAGCACGATACTTCAAAGAAAACTATCAAAAATACGCTTTTTTCTAACAGAAATTTGACCCGAAGATCTATTCGACCCCGGTTTACGGTACGTGCAGTGAACAACACGCTATGTCCAAAGGGAAGTATTATGAAAAGTGAATGTACCTCAAAATTTATTCGCAAGTACCATATTTTTAGACCTCTAGATTCAGAAAATGTGTGAATGTTTAAAATAATCTATCTTGGGTTTTTTTTTCATACATTTTTATATGGGACGAAATTGACCTCAAAATGACTTTTTCGATATTTGTATGGGAAAATAGGAAAAAAATCAAAAATATCAAAAAACCCAAGATGAAATATTTTAAATCGCACAGATTCTGAAACTAGAGGTCCAAAGCTACGATCCTAGGGAAAATTATTTGAGGTACATTCGATTTTCATAATACTTCTCTTTGGACATAGCGTAAACCAGTAGTGACCAATACAACAGGCAACTAGATAGGGTAAAAGGGTATAATGCGCCCCACCGGGGCAAAACGTCCCCCCCCTTTATTTTCTAGCGATTCAAGCGTTTTCTGCATGCGTGATTGATTAGAAATCTTAAATATTGAAGAATAATTGCCATCAGGGCCCATATAGCCGAGGCGGTAAACGCACGGGTATTCAGCATGACCATGCTGAGGGTGACGGGTTCGATTCCCGGTCGGTCCAGGATCTTTTCGTAAAGGTAATTTCCTTGACTTCCTTGGGCATAGAGTATCTTCGAGCCTGCCACACGATATACGCATGCAAAATGGTCATTGGCAGAGGAAGCTCTCAGTTAATAACTGTGGAAGTGCTCATAGAACACTAAACTGAGAAGCAGGCTTTGTCCCAATGAGGACGTTACGCCAAGAAGAAGAAGAAGAAGAATTGCCATCAAGTTAGTCCGTTAAGTTGCTTGGTACAGAACAGCAATAAAAATATCAAAAAGTCTGAAATGGAGGCTTTCGGCGTAATATGTTACCTCTTGTAAGCTGACTTCATTGTAAACGAAGCTAGTTCTATTCACTTCTGTTATTTTGCAACTTTAATGTAGTTAAACACAATTGTTAAAAGACCCTCCTAGGATAAGCATGTGGTGGCATTATCCACTGGAACAGTTTTATCACGGGGCTGCGCGTTTTTCTTTTAATGGGGCGTATTGCCCCGTTTGTTTTGAAAAGGCAAATTTTGGAACTTTTTCGAAAAACGTTTCAAGTCTTCCATAGCCGCCCCTCCGAAAGCAAAGTTCGCATGCAACACATCACTGACTTTAAGAACAACGATTTGCAGTGGGCAATAGATAGAATAAGGCGCCAGTTTTAGATACATTGCCGTGCCATTTCTGCCTACCTGTTTACCCTACACCGTAAATTTCGACCCGCTTTAGTGTAGTTTCTTTGAATCTTTGAGCGCCCTAATAGATCCGTGAAGCCCCACCGGTTGCCGGCTAGTGCGCCGTCCGAGTCTCATGCTGCTGAGTTGTTGTCGGGTAGAACATTAGTTTCAATTCAGCCTCTACGTCTACTGGTGCAGCTCGAGTCCGGATTAGAACGATTTCAATTGGCTTCTTTAGCGGTGTTGAGATAATTCCATATTCTGAATCTGCATGCGAAACTGAGCCGAAATCCAAATTTTCATGAATTTTGGTGCCCGGGAATCTATTTAAAAATCAATTTCAAGTTTGTATGGGAGCGATTTGTCGAATCACCTCTCGTCGCATTTTGTACTGGGTGGAGTTGTCAAACAGGTACCCAACTGTCAAAAGGTGATTTCAAAAAATCTCTTCGAAGTTGATTTTAGGTACCAAAATAAAGTTCTAAAAATCTGAAAAAAATCATAGTGGCTCAGAAAAAGGTGCTCTTTTGTATAAAATCAAAAAATCGATACATTTTTCTTAATTTAAAAACCCAATTCGGATTCGAACTAGGTACAATTCAATTCGCTGCTGAATCTCCTGCTTTTGCCTGCGTACAACTCTTTCACAACGGGAGCTCGATCATTCTTCATTACACCAACGAAGCTAGCCATGAAAATGTTTGACAATTCTCAGGTCATTTTGACAGTTCACAAACATGCACGAAAAAGACGGATCATATATTCTACTTTATCGCTCTTGTTGTCGTATTTTTCATGCTCATGTTACATCTGTCAAAATGAGCTGAGAATTGTCAGTCGTTCTGAGGTTAGGTTCGTTGGTGCAATAAAGAATTGGTGTCATGCCATCTACTACACCATAACCTACATGGATAAACAAAAAAAAACACACACTGACAAGCATGGATGCTCGCTCGTGGTTCCTATTGATACATGTTTGTGTAGCCAGAAAAAAACGCACTGAATGAATAGTTTTTGAAATTACAAAAAAAAAACTTAATACTTATACAACTCGTTGCAAAACTCGATTTCTCAGAATTTGTCGTATTTATCCTACTCGGCAAGCCTTGTTGGACCAAAATGTTTGGGATAGGTAACTTTTTTCCTATCACAAAAAAGTTCAACAAGCTGACATTTTTAATAGAGTGCAGCAAAAATTCACAAATTTTGACTGTTTGTCAACCTGTTATATGTGCATCATTGGTACAGATTCGAGCTCGATTGATTAATATTTCGCGAAGCAAGAACAGTTCTCGTATAACACTATTTGTCAGACAACTTATGTTTGAACTGTCATATCTCCGAAACCAGTGAATCAAATTTAATGAAATTTTCAGCATTTATTAACAATATATTGGCACTTAATACAACGTTATAAAATGTAACATTTTCTCACAACAAATAATGTTATACCGGTTTGACGTTTTTACCCATATAGACGAAAATAAGTCAAAATTACAGCAAATCAAAAAAAAAATACTAAATGTGTTCTTCCTTTAATCCAAATAGGCTCTATTCTTCTTCTTCTTCTTATTTTTGGTTTGACGTTCACATTGGAACTTGGCCTGCCTCTCTTCAACTTAGTGTTCTTAAAGCACTTCTACAGTTATTAATTTAAGGGCTTACTTTGCCTGCCATTGCATGAATTTGTACATTGTGTGGCAAGTACAATGATACAGTATGCCCAGGGAGTCGAGAAAATTTTCCCGACCGGAACGGGAATCGAACCCGCCGTCTCCGGATTGGCGATCCATAGCCTTAACCACTAGGCTAACTGGAGACCCGAAATAGGCTCTATATGATAAACAAATGCGTATTTTTGAAGCATTTATATATTAACCTTCATCCAGCCAACGTACATTTTCCACCTTCGGAAAAGCACAAAAATTGTCATAACTTTTTTGTTTTTCGATGGATTTTGATGAAATTTTCACAACTTCCCGAAAAACTCTTCTAGTTTATGATGCCGGGGACATGGGTGCCTGGTCCACATGGTTCCGGAGTTATTCCGGATTGTCTTGGGGTACCAAAATTGGCCACATACTTCGCGCAACGTATATCTCAAGATCCCGATGAGATAGAAGTATAGTGTCTTCGGCGAATTTGTTCAGAAGGTTAAGTACTAACTGGCAACGGCGACTTTGGTTCGCGATTCGGCCGCTAGGCGGCGCCAGAGTCAAAAATGTGCAAACCCTCATATCTCTGAAACCTAATAAGATAGAATGATGCTGTCTTCGGCAAATTTCTTCAGCAAGGTCAGAACTATCTGATAGTAAAGCCTTTGGTTTGGGATTTATGCGCTAGGTGGCGCATTGTGTCTGAAAAATTCAAACACGTTTATCTCGATACCCTAATGAGGTACAAGCATGCGGTTTTCAGTTGCAAGTTGTTCAGCAGGCTAAGAACTATTTGGCAATGGCGTCTTTGGTTCGAGAATCGTCCGCTAGGTGGCGCCAGGGTAAAAAAAAAATCAAACTTTTATATCAGAATCCTGATAAGATAGAATGATGCCGTCTTCAACAAAGTTCTTCAGCAAGCTGAAAGCTGCCTGATAGTTGAGTCTTTGATTCGTGATATATTCGCTAGGTTAATCGCTACACCGTCTTCGACCCCCAGCAGACAAATTTTGTCACCCCACAATATTGCTCCGTTTTTTCTACAGGAACTCTTCCGGGAATTTTTCCAGGAATTTCTCCAGGAATTTCTCTAGAAACTCCTCTGGAAATGTCTCCGAGAATTCTTCCGCATTTTTTTTCCAGGATTTCCTCTAGGACCCACATCAGGAATTTCAGTGGAGATTCCTACAGGAATTCCTTCGGTAATTTCTCCAGGAATCCTATAGAAATTCCTCCGGATTTCCCCAGAGAATACCTCAATGAGTTCCTCCGGGAATTACTTCATGAACTGATCCGGGATTTTGCTCCGGAATTCTTTCAATAATTTCTCCGGGGTTAATTTCTTAGAGAATTTTTGTAGGAGTTCCTCCAGGAATATCTCCGGGAATGTCTCCGGAAATTTCTTCGGAAATTTCTTCAGAAATTGTTCGGGAAATCCTCCAGAAATTCTTCCAGGAATTCCTCCGGGAATTTCTTCAGGAAAACTGCTTTTTTAAGAAAAGCCTCTGAGAATTTCTCCAGGAATTCCTCTGGGAATTTCTCTAGGAATTCCTTCTTTGTTTTCTCCAGGAATTCCGCCGGGAATTTCTTCGGGAATTCCTCCGGGAATGTCCCTGGAAATTCCACTAGGAATTTCTTCAGGAAATCTTTCCAAAATTTTTCCTGAAATTCCACTATGAATTTCTTTACGATTCCCTCCAGGAGTTTCTGCGGGAATTCTTCTAAGACTCAGCAATTCCTCCGGTGATTCCTTCAGTAATTTCTCCAGGACTTTTTTCGGCGTTATTTCCAGGGATTCTTTCGGATATTTCCCCAGGAATTCCTCCTGGAATTCCCGCAAGGGATTCCTGCAGAGAATCTTCCAGGAATTTCCTTCGGGGGATTTCCCTTCGGGGAACGAGGATTCCATGAAGAATTTTCCAGAGGAATTGCTGGAGAAATCACCGGAGGAATTCATAGAGAAATTTCCTGAGGAATTCCTGCGGGAAATTCTACAGTGATTCTCTGAGGAATACTTGGTGAAATTCCCAGAAGATTTCCTGAGAAAATCCCGAAAATTTCCTTTAAAAATTCTCGGAGGAATTTCAGAAGAGTCCCCGGAGGAATTTCAGAAGAGTCCCTGGAGGAATTCCTGAAAGAATTCCTGGAGGATTTTCTGGAAGATTTCCAGAAGAAATTCCCAAAACAATTCCTTGATGATTTCCTGGAAAAATTCCCGGAGACATTCTCGGAGGAATTCCTGGAGAAATTCCCGGAGAAATTACAGGATAAATTCCCTGAGGTATTCGTAAAGGAAGTCCTAGAAGAATTCCGGGAGAAATTCTCGAGGGTTTTGTGAGAAAAAAAAAATCACGGAAGACTTCCTGAAGAACTTTTTCTTGAAAAAAAAAACCGACAGTTTTCCTCAGAAAATTCCCGGATATAGGTGACATTGGGTATTATCGGCAGGTTTGTTCTCTTCGTCATGGGGGGTTTTTGTCGGCCAAATTGCATGAAACTTGGCCATATAGTTCACATTGGTTGGAAAGGATTTGAGGCCAACTCCGAGTTCAATAGGTTTCAAAAAACCCCCCAAGACGAAGAGAACAAAACGGCCGAGAATAGGTAATTTCCCCTATTCCTGGAGAAACTCTTGGAAAAATTCCAGGAGAAATTCCTAGAGAAGTTTTTGGAGGAATTCCTATAGAACACCCCGGAGGAATTCCTGAAGAAATTCCCGGAGGAGTTCATGGAGGAATTCCCGGAGGCATTCATGGACAAATTCTTGGGAAAATTCTCTGTGAATATTCCGGCGAAAATCTTGGAAAAAAAGTCCGGAACAATTCCTGGAAAAATTCCCAGAAGAATTCATGCAGAAATTTCCGAAGGAATTCCTGAAGGAGTTCCTGATGGGAGTCCCAGATAAAATCCTGGGGAAATTTTCGGAGGAATTCCTGGAGGATGTTCTGGAGGATTTCCCGGAAAAACTTCTGGAGAATGTCCTAGTAGAATTCCCGGAAGATATTCCTGGAGACAGTTTTTGAGGAATTCCCAGTGGAATTCTTGGAAAAATTCCTGGCAAAATTCCCCGAAGAATTCCTGTAGAAATTCCCGGAGACATTCCCGGAAGAAAAAACGGAGCAAATAAAACAATATTGTAGGGCGACAAAATTTGTCTGCAGAGGGCCAAAGACGGTGTTAAAGAATTGCCTCTTGTACCACCGTACTCGACCGTCTACTATCCATTTGGCCTTTTAGCTTGCTGAACAACTATGCTGAAAATGGAATACTTCTTGTTCATTAGGGTGTTCATACAAATATTGTCTTATTACTAGACCGAACCTATCGAATAATATCAGATCCAAGGACAGATATGTCGTTCTTCCTCTTTCAGAATAATTTGCTGGACATTTTTCAATTTTTGAGATAAAATTGTATGAATGTTTTGATTGCTGGTGTCACCTAGCGTCGCCATTGCTGGATAGATCTCAACCTGCCGAACAATTTTACAAAAAACGCCATGCTTTTAGCTTATAACAGTAACGAGATGCATGTGTTTAAATATTATACACAAGGTACCACCTAGCGAATAAATCACGAATCAAAGACTCAACTATCAGACAGTTTTCAGCTTGCTGAAGAACTTTGTTGAAGACGGCATCATTCTATCTTATCAGGATTCTGAGATATAAAAGTTTGAACATTTTTTACCCTGGCGCCACCTAGCGGACGATTCTCGAACCAAAGACGCCATTGCCAAATAGTTCTTAGCCTGCTGAACAACTTTGCTGAAACCCGCATGCTTGTACCTCATTAGGGTATCGAGATAAACGTGTTTGAATTTTTCAGACACAATGCGCCACCTAGCGGATAAATCCCAAACCAAAGGCTTTACTATCAGATAGTTCTGACCTTGCTGAAGAATTTTGCCGAAGACAGCATCATTCTATCTTATCAGGTTTCTGAGACATGAGGGTTTGAACATTTTTGACTCTGGCGCCGCCTAGCGGCCGAATCGCGAACCAAAGTCGCCGTTGCCAGTTAGTTCTTAACCTGCTGAACAAATTCGCCGAAGACACTATACTTCTATCTCATCGGGATCTTGTGATATACGTTGCGCAAAGTATGTGGCCAATTTTGGTACCCCAAGACAATCCGGAATAACTCCGGAACCATGTGGACCAGGCACCCATGTCCCCGGCATCATAAACTAGAAGAGTTTTTCGGGAAGTTGTGAAAATTTCATCAAAATCCATCGAAAAACAAAAAAGTTATGACCATTTTTGTGCTTTTCCGAAGTTGGAAAATGTACGTTGGCTGGATGAAGGTTAATGAAAAACGTTCGAAATTTCATTCGATTCGGTTCACTGGTATCGGAGATATGCCAGTTCAGAAATTAGTTATCTAAAAAATAGTGTTACACGAGAACGATTCTTCGCGAAAGACTAACCAATTGTGATAACATTTGTACCAATGATCTCCACACATATAAAAGGTTGACAAACAATCAAAATTTGAGAATTTTTGATGCACTCTATGAAAAGTTACAGCTCGATGTTTTTTTGCGAGAGAAAAAAGTTACCTATCCCAAACATTTTGGCCACCCCTGTATATTAATACTCATATTCATGGGCGGGTATTGTCATCAAATATTGAAAATGTATTACAAATTTACTAAGAACAATAATTAATTTAATCATTTATTACTCTAGAGAAATACACCTACGTATGATAAGTAAACTTTTACATCCTTTTGGAATAAATAAATTAAAACATATTCTTCGAGAAAACAATTTGATATCCTAGCAAATGTCTGAAACTATTTTCAACTGCTTATCCACCGAATCCCTGGCCCATACCTTGCGCTCCAGCATTGGCCGCCGATCCTCCCATGCCCATGCCTCCGAAAGGTCCGCCCATTCCGAATCCCTGCGAAGCGGCGCCAGCGTTTGCGAACGAAGCTCCCATGCCGCCACCCATTCCGGGGAATCCACCGCCCATTCCGAAACCTTGTGCACCGGCGTTGGCGTTTGAGGAACTCATGCCACCGCCCATACCGGGGAATCCTCCTCCCATTCCCATTCCTTGGGATGCGGCGTTGGCTCCAGCACCGGATGCTCCGAATCCAAACTGTGGGGCACAGCTAGCGGCGGCAATGAGGCTCGATACGAGGATAATAGCGGCGTAAGACTTCATTTTTGGACTGATTGACTATTGCTTGTAATAACTTGAGTAATTTGATGTTGTTCGATGGATGGTGCAATTTGATGCTGGATTGTGCAGTTTGTAAGGATTATATACTACTCAACCGGCAGAATCATTTCGCTTCAGCTCGAAGTGATTCGTACTGAGGTCGTTATCAATGCATCTTGTATACAAACAAATGGCAATACACTGTAGGTTTTTACAAAACCCTGTCGCACTGGAATTTCAAAGCTATTGTAGTAAAATGTAGCTGAATGGTAAAATACGTCTCTCTCTTCTCTCTTCTTGGCGTAACGTCCTCATTGGGACAAAGCCTGCTTCTCAGCTTAGTGTTCTATGAGCACTTCCACAGTTATTAACTGAGAGCTTCCTCTGCCAATGACCATTTTGCATGCGTATATCGTGTGGCAGGCACGAAGATACTCTATGCCCAAGAAAGTCAAGGAAATTTCCTTTACGAAAAGATCCTGGACCGACCGGGAATCGAACCCGCCACCCTCAGCATGGTCATGCTGAATACCCGTGCGTTTACCGCCTCGGCTATATGCATAAAAAGTATTTAGAAATAAGGGTCCGTCGCGCAAAGACAATGATAAAATCGGAACATAATTGTGTACCCATATTACATGACATTAGAGCCTACAGTTCTTCAAAACAGCCACCATTTGGGATGTTTTAGCCACCATCTTGGATTCTCTGTTCGCCATTTTTGGACTCTATTTATACGATTTCCCGTAATTTTGGAGCGCCATCTTGGATGTTACTGTCGTCATTTTTTTCAACAAATCAAACCAAAAAACGAATCTCCTTAAAATAGCAGTCATCTTGAATTTTGGACCGCTTTCTTGGATATGTTGGTCCCCATCATGCATGGTATTAGAACCTAAAATTCCTTAAATCAACTTCCATTTTGAATTGTTGGCCGCCATCTTGCATTGCGAGCCACCATCATTTGGTCATAATTTTTGAACTTCGGACATCTTCTTACCAAATTGCATGGCTTTAGAGGCTAATGACCCTTATTACAACCACCATCTTGAATTTTGAGCCGCCATCTTGGATTTCATTGAATTGAACTCCGGACATTTTCTCCCTACCAAATATACCCACATTGCATGGATTTTGAGTCCAAAACTCCATATAATTGTTGCCATCTCGAGCTGCAGGTCGCCAATTTTGGTTTTGAACCGCCATCTGGTCACCATTTCTGGAAACTCCTTAAAATAACCGCCATTTTAAATTCTGGTCACTCTTTTCGGTCTCCGGAAATCTCTCTACGCCAAAAATACTCATTACTGCATGGTTTTAGAACCTAAAACTCCTTTAACTGCTGCCATTTTGGATTTTGGGCCGCCATCTGGCATATTCTGGACACCATTTTTGAACTCTGGACATCTTCTCTATATCGAATGTCCAAACATTCTTAACACCTGGTTTAAAACAACCCCCATCTTGTATTTTGGGTCGCCATCTTGAATGGTCTGGTTTCTATTTTTGAACTCCAGACATCTTTTTCATAACAAATATACCCATATTACATGGTTTAAGATCCTTGAACTCATTAAAACAGCCGCCTATTCTAGTTGTGGGCCGCCATCTTGGATTTTAAATCGCTATTTTTAATTTTTGGCCAACATCGTGGTTTTGTGTTTTTTACTGATGATTTCCACATAAAATTCGGCAACCATGCTAGAGTTTGTAAAATTCGGCACAATTTGATGTGTCGCATGATATAATTTGTTTCAGTTTTATGTATGATCAGATCACCTGTGCTGGTCTGGATCACTAAAATGGCCATAACTCCAGAACGCCTTGACTGATCTGCACCATTTTCGATAGCAAATAATGTAGTAAAAATCCGGTTTGATTCGAGCTATAATCCGGGGAGGTGCCTTAAAAGTGAGTAAACTTTTTTGCGCACATCATCTCTATTCGTCGAACTGAGTTGATTGGTATATGTGACTCGATTCTCCGAGCCTTCTATCGAAAATTCGTTTTTTGAGTGAACATGTAGCCTTTCAGTACACTTTGTTGTACGAGAAAGGCAAAAATACAGAATTTTTCATAAAAAAAGTTATTTCTGATATTAAACATACCTGATTCCATATTCTATAATTGATTAAATTACTCAAATTGTTTGTGTAACTTGATGTTGGTACTTCATGAACACTTTATGATCATCTATACTTAAATGGGCATTGTCATCATTTATTGAGATTGTATTACGTTTTTACTAACAGTTTTTACATTTTCATTCGTTTATTACTCTTGATGCTTATGTAGTGTACATATACGTAATATCAACAATTTATTACGTTCTTTTAAAATAAATAAATAGCTTCAATATGAAATGATTCGAGCACCTAGTGGAAGCCTGAACTATATACTACTTCTTATCCACCGAATCCCTGACCCATACCTTGCGCTCCAGCATTGGCCGCCGATCCTCCCATTCCCATGCCTCCAAAAGGTCCGCCCATTCCGAATCCCTGCGAAGCGGCACCAGCGTTTGCGGACGAAGCTCCCATGCCGCCTCCCATTCCGGGGAATCCACCGCCCATTCCGAAACCTTGTGCACCGGCGTTGGCGTTTGAGGAACTCATGCCACCACCCATGCCGGGGAATCCTCCTCCCATTCCCATTCCTTGGGATGCGGCGTTGGCTCCTGCTCCGGATGCACCGAATCCAAACTGTGGGGCACAGCTAACGGCGGCAATGAGACTGGATACGAGGATGATAGCGGCGTAAGACTTCATTTTTGAACTGATTGACTATTACTTGTAGTAAGTTGAGTAATTTGATGCTGTTCGATTGACGGTGCGATTGACTTTGATGCTGGATTGTGCAGTTTGTAAGGATTATATACTACTCAACCGGCAGAACCATTTCCCTTCAGCTTGAAGTGATTCGTACTGAGGTCGTTATCAATGCATCTTGTATACAAACAAATGGCAATACACCGTAGGTTTTTACAAAACCCTGTCGCACTGGAATTTCAAAGCTATTGTAGTAAAATGTAGCTGAATGGTAAAATACGTACATAGTTGTAATTATTTTGAGGTACCGTCGTTGGGGGTGACAATGGGTCAGAGAGGCGAGAATGAGTCAAAACAATATCTGGAATATCTCATCAAATATTACGAATATCGAATCATAAACTTGATGGTGTCATCGTAGTTGCCAGCAGTTTCCGTCAAAAAATTCTTCTTAGTTAATTTTTGATAAACCACCTGAAAAAGCTTAAAAACAAGGCCTTTTTAAAATGTCACTTTTAAGGATCGATGAAACATCACACTTTTAGCTGGATTGATACATTTTAGAATCTTAAACGCAAATTCATCATATAATATATTAGTGGTAAGTAGTATCAACCTTGACCAGAACTTTATTAACTTGCTTTGTTGTCAATGCGGAACAAATTCGGTTCCCTTGACCCATTCTCACCCCCTCGAAGTAGTGAAAATGGGTCAATTATTTAATTAGTTTTAAAGAAAATTGACGAACTCTAAATATTTTTTCATCATTTGTGCACGCATTACCAAAGATCACATTCCAGTAATCAAAAGACTTTTTTATGCAAAGAAGCAAAAGTTATTGAACAATGAATGTGGAAGCATGCATTTTTGATCCATTCTCAACCCCAATGATGATGGTAATACATATCTCCAGTGCAGCGCTACTGCTCGATAATCACCCAGCTAACACACCGTCGTAATTATGTTAGGATGCGTACCTACTTCCATTTCACGGCGTGTAAAATGTACGCATATCGCCTCCACTTTAGCATCCTATTCAACATCATATGCGATACTGGGCATGTTTGGCATTAACTAGCCAAATTGAAACTAGCAAATTGAAGTTATAATTTTCTACTCTGGTACATCCCAACCTTCAGGTTTATGCCTGTGGGTAACGAAAATAGCGGCATCAGCAAGTTTGTCATTATGGACTTACCTTGCGTAAGAAAATTTTCTCGATTTTTCGACTCATCACTCTTCCTCCTCCCGTTGCAGGATTTTTTTTTTGTCTTGAAACCAAGTACCGTAAACCGGGGTCAATTTGGTCTCCGGGTCGCAATTGATGATTCCGTTAGATAAATCCTACTTTAATTAGTTTTCTCACGAACATCCTTTAGTATCTGATTCCAACAACACGGCACTTGAAAGAAATTTTTTTTTAAAGTATGCATGATCTAACTGAAAAAGTCTGATCAATTTTTACCCGGAGATCAATTCGAAGTTCCAATAATCATTTGCCAAGATTTTGTAGAGATTATATGATAAATGTAATAAAAATCCCAGGGTGGGCCAAACTACATGCCCCGGGCCAAAATATCTTCACTACCCTATACATTCAGGAATTCATAAAAAAAATATATATAATGGAAGATCAAAATATTCTAAGAGATAGTTTATTTGTTTTTTTTTTTCAAGAAATTGATTGATTGATTGATTTATCATTATTATAGAGACTTTCAGCCCTTGGCTGGTTCGTCTCTTTTCTGATGTCTGGTGGGCCAGAAGGGCTCACCGAAAGAAAAATACAGAGTTTCGGATTTTTTACGGAGATTATTGAAATTGTTTAGCTATCAGTTGCTGTCAATGTTGGCCCGAGGGCCTCGCTGGCTCGGTTGCCATGACTGAGTGTCCGTGGCGGGGGGTTCTCATCTTCCTCGTATCCGACCGAGTTGGTCGGTGGGATGCACTGGTTGGGTGGCTGGGTCACTTGGGGTGGGGCTTACCGCTCGGGTCCCGGGGAATCCGGGAGGGCCGAGGTAGGTTTTCAAGATATCTTATTTTACAGACTTCAACAGGAAATACTCCAGTGCGTTTAAATTGTTCCCCATGCATATTCCAAGTAAAAGATCATACATTTTATTCATAAATTAAGCTAAAATTTCAGCCGACATTCATTAAAGGATTATGTTGGGAGCATCACCTTTGCAGGGATTAACACCTATTGACAGCAGCATTTCGGTTATGCAGCTTCAATGCTAAAATATATATTTTTATTTATTAACAAACTATTTACTATTTACATTGTTTAAAACTTACATATAAGTGTACAAATGCACCGTTTGCAAAGGGATTCTACTTCCAAACTGCTCACTTCATCGCCTTCTTTTCTACTACTGATCAATTTGTGCAGTGTTGCCAGTTTCACTATAAAACCGCCCCAACAGTTACATACAAAGCATTCTACGAGCACTTCGACAGTTATTAACTGAGTGATTCCTCTGTAAATGATCATTTTGCAATATTATATTAAGGAGGAGGTATATCCAAGGATGTCATGAAAACTTCCATTACGAAAACTTCCTGAACCGACCACGGGAACCGAACCCGTCAGCATAAGTATGAGCATACTTTTCCGCTACATATATTTACAACACTTAACTTATGTAAGTATGAATAATAAAAGTATTAGTATAACTCAATGAGGATGCCATAAAACGAGGTCTCATTGATCGACTAGGCCTACCTCATAAAATGTTCAAACTTCATTTTTCATTGAATCACTTTCAGCTCACGAATGGTGCCTATGAGCCATATTGCAGCAATGTTGATGATGTTATTGATTATCCGTAATCTGTTATTATTTAGCTGCTGAAAAACGTGCAATATTTGAAAATTAAGTTCGATAAACATGTAAATTGACTTTTTTTTAAACTGCGTTTCGAATCGCTATGAGGTACATTCTCAAACATTCATATTTGGCATTATAACTAGTTATAGAGCTTCACGGTGGAAATAGATTGCGGTGACATATTGGGAATCCACGGTGAAAAAGTTGTGATTTAATCAAACCGTTCTTGTAGCAAGGCTCTTAATAGGAAGTTCGCAATCACTGTATTTGCTAAATATGGCATCCTGAAGTTAAATTCCATAACCGAAACTTTTACACACAAGAACTCTTATTCAGTAAAATAAATGGTTTATTGAAGACATTTTTGTAATAACTAAGGAATTTGTCTACCTTTGGGCGGTTTGGTGGAGAGTTTTTTGTTTTCAAATCCCAAAAAAAACTTAAACAGTACATAAATTGTTAGATTCTGGACAACATAAATGAATTCAGTAACCCGGAATATAGTACGTATGTGAATTTTCAACACAAAGAAATATTGTTTACTTGGAAGATCAAATCAACTAAATCATAAATCGGGTAAAAAAGCCAATTTAAATGTTTCAAAGTTACAAAATACTTTTTAAAGAAGCTATGTATACACACTTACCAAGTGGGTCATAACTTGTTTTGTAAATTTAAAACAAAGAGCAGTTTCTTGTTCAGATGAACGACTAAAGAAAGAATGAAAAAAAAAATGATCAATTTCACCCTCAATTACGGTACTTAAAAATACTCTATTAATACTTCATGGGCGGATATTGTCATCATGTATTGAAAATGTATCACATTTTTTACTAAGAACAACAATCAATTTAAGCATTTATTATTCTAGTAAAATACACATACCTAAGATAAGTAAACGATTACGTTTTTTTGCAATGAATATAAAGCATGAATATAAAGCATTTTCTTCAAACACACAATTTGATAACCTAGTTAATCTGAAACCATATTCAACTGCTTATCCACCGAATCCCTGGCCCATTCCTTGCGCTCCAGCATTGGCCGCCGATCCTCCCATTCCCATGCCTCCAAAAGGTCCGCCCATTCCGAATCCTTGCGAAGCGGCACCAGCGTTTGCGGACGAAGCTCCCATGCCGCCACCCATACCGGGGAATCCACCGCCCATTCCGAAACCTTGTGCACCGGCGTTGGCGTTTGAGGAACTCATGCCACCGCCCATTCCGGGGAATCCTCCTCCCATTCCCATTCCTTGGGATGCGGCGTTGGCTCCCGCTCCGGATGCTCCGAATCCAAACTGTGGGGCACAGCTGGTGGCGACAATGAGACTGGATATGAGGATGATAGCGGCGTAAGACTTCATTTTTGAACTGATTGACTATTGCTTGTAATAACTTGAGTAATTTGATGCTGAATTGTGCAGTTTGTATGATTTATATACTAATCTCAACAGGCAGAAGCGCTTCCCTGTAGCTGAGAGTGATTTGTGCTGAGCACGTTATCAATGCATCTTGCGTATATAAACAGACAGCGATGTAAATAAAAAGATGGGGTTTACAGGATTTTAAAACAATTTGTTTAACTTTTCCATGGGAATTTAAAAGCTTGTGTGATAAACCCATATTGGAAGGTATGTATGGAAATAAGTTATGCTCAGAGATAAAAATATCGAGTCTTGCTGAAATTTTTTTTAACGAATCCGATGAGTTTTAAATATATTTTAGGTTAAATTCTTTATTTTTTTATGGAAATTGTTTATTTCATTGTAGCAATTTCGACACTTTTTCCAGCTCGAATATTTAATAACAAGTGTCCTTTTTTATGTTAATTTGGACTTACGTTTGTACTTTTTGATTTATTTAAGAATGTTTTATCGCTAGGTTTATTGTAAGGGTGGATTTATGGAGGAAGGAGAGAGGAGGTTTCAGAAAATTCACGCGTCATACAAAAATGTGCACCGTAAACCGGGGTCAAATTGATCTCCGGGTAAAAATTGATCAGACGTTTTTCATATAGATCAAGCATACTTTAAAAAAGTTTTCTTTCAAGTGTCGTGTTGTTGGAATCAGATACAAAAGGATGTTCGTGAGAAAACTATTTAAAGTAGGATTTATCTAACGGAAAATCGTCTGATGATCAATTTCGACCCGGAGACCAATTTGACCCCGGTTTACGGTACTTGGTTTCAAGACAAAAAAAAATCCTGCAACGGTAGGAGGAAGGGTGATGGGCTTGGTGATGGGTCGAAAAATCGAGAATATTTTCTTACGTAAGGTACACTGCCGATCAAAAGTTTGGGGTCACCCCCGCAAAAACATGTCATTTTTTAGGCCCATATCTCCACCAATTTGCATCCGATTTCAAAACCCCAGGTCTCATTCAAAAGATAATAATTCACAGAAACTTTGAACATGATTTAGGTGAAACCTCTAAAATATATTTGTAAGTGAACTCAAAGTTGCCAAATTTTCAAAAAATGAATATAAACTTACGGCAGTGTCGCTGGAAATTGGGTCGACCAAATTTTAAGATGAGAGTAGTAATACAACCTATAAGCTTTCAACTGATTCAAAGTTATTGAGTAAATTAACTGTTGATGTCATCAACCAAAAGTTTGGGATCACCCCTCAATATTATGTATCAGCCAAAAGTTTGGGGTCACTGTCGTAAAACATGGAAAAATGATTTGATAATATCTTCGTCATCTTTCATTCAATTTTAATTCTTTATAGGGCATTTCAAAGATAATAAACTAAATTTACGATTGATGTCTTTAATTAAACGTATTCATCGAATTTTATATACAAAAATGTTATGTAAAGTTAACACATTTCACCACATGAGGCCAAATGATGCAATTTTACGTTAACTTTTATGCAAATTATAACAAATATTTATGGTTCAATGTCTATGCAATAAGTACCATTCATTATGTTTCAAATGAGCCAAGAAGAACTAAAATTGAATGTTTTACAATAATGACCGATACATCAATTTGAGGGGTGACCCCAAACTTTTGGTCAATGACATCAAGAGTTAATTTAATAAATAACTTTTTTCCTAGATTTTTTAGCTAACTTCGGTAAAAAGCAGTTGAAAGCTAATAGAAAATAGGTGATATGATCGCTCTCATCTTAAAATTTGATCGACCCAATTTCCAGCGACACTACCGTAACTTTATATTCATTATTTAGAAAATTTGGAATCTTGGAAAATTAGAAAAATCATGTTCAAAGTTTCTTCGACTTATTATCTTTTGAATGAGATCTAAGGTTTTAAAATCGGACGCAAATTGGCGGAGATATGGGTTTAACAAAATTACATGTTTTTGAGGGGGTAACCCCAAACTTTTGATCGGGAGTGTAAGTCCCTAATGACACATATACTTTCTGATGCCGCAGTTTTCGCTACCCACAGGCATAACCCTGAAGGTTGGGATGTACCAGAGTAGAAAATGATAATTTCAATTTCCTTGAGCCAGTTTATGCCAAACATGCCCTGGATTTTCGAGCAGGAGCGCGGCACTGCACAGTGCACATACATATGTATTACCATCATTGGGGGTGAGAATGGGTCAAAAATGCATGCTTCAACATTCATTGTTCAAGAACTTTTGCTGCTTTTCATGAAAAAGTATTTTGATCACTGGAATGTGATCTTTGGTAATGCGTGCACAAAGGATGAAAAAAAATATTTGGAATTCGTCAATTTTCCTTAAAACTAAAAGTGTATGAGAATTGACCCATTCTCACTCCTTCGAGGGGGTGAGAATGGGTAAAGAGAACTGAATTTGTTAAAAGTGACATTTTAAAAAGGCCTTATTTTTAAGCTTTTTAGGTGATTTATCAAAAATTAACTAATTCCTCTAGAAGCCTAATTTTTTACGGAAACTGCTGGAAACTACGATGACACCATCAAGTTTTTGATTCGATATTCGTAATATTTGATGAGATATTTCAGATAATGTTTTGACCCATTGTCACCCCCAACGACGGTACCTCAAAGTAATTATAGTTGCGTATTTTACCATTCAGCTAGTTTTCACTACAATAGCTTTGAAATTCCAGTGCGACTGGGTTTTGTAAAAACCTACGGTGTATTGCCATTTGTTTGTATACAAGATGCATTGATAACGACCTCAGTACGAATCACTTCAAGCTGAAGGGAAATGATAATGCCGGTTGAGTAGTATATAATCCTTACAAACTGCACAATCCAGCATCAAAGTCAATTGCACCGTCAATCGAACAGCATCAAATTACTCAAGTTATTACAAGCAATAGTCAATCAGTTAAAAAATGAAGTCTTACGCCGCTATCATCCTCGTATCGAGCCTCATTGTCGCCGCCAGTTGTGCCCCACAGTTTGGATTCGGAGCATCCGGAGCAGGAGCCAACGCTGCATCCCAAGGAATGGGAATGGGCGGTGGATTCCCCGGAATGGGTGGCGGCATGGGAGCTTCATCCGCAAACGCTGGCGCCGCTTCGCAGGGATTCGGAATGGGCGGACCTTTCGGAGGCATGGGTATGAGCGGTTCGGCGGCCAATGCTGGAGCGCAAGGTATGGGCCAGGGATTCGGTGGGTAAGAAGGGGTATATGATTTAGATATTAGCTAGGTGTTCAAATTATTTTTCAAAGTATTTCTGATGATAGTAATAAATGAATGAAAACAATTGCAACCATAAGTAAAAATGTAGTATGTAATTCATTTAAAAAATATGATTGATGACAATGACCATTAAAGTAAAATAAGAATTGATAGATAATCCACGAAGCACCATCATCTTACTCGTCTTACTCTACCCACTCACATCGTTTCCCTTTTAACGGTCTATTAAAATATTCTGTAGTTCGCAAATCTGTCGCTCATGGCGCTCGTTTTTGCTCCTGTTTGACGTTTGCTCACTACCGCCATCCACTCAGTGAGTTTGCGAAACACAGCGTAATTAGCATTGGGCGATTATGCTTTTGTAACGATGATTATAATCGCACTTTGTTGCAAGTGATACGCCTGTTTGTCTGTGGTCATACGGTATTGCCGATTAAAAGTAGATGTTATGTCGTGAAAATTAGGAAGTTTGAAAGAAACATCACTATATTATTGTTTAAAATTTAGATGGTTTAAATTAGTTTTTTCAGGTATTTTGCATTTCTGTACTTTGGATTCATTTTGCACAAGATTTTTCAACTAGTCTATCTGAAATTAAGTAATATTTGCTTAAATGGTGGTTTGAGGTATGGCTAAAATATGTACAACATAATCAGATGTGGACATATTTTGGCCCACCTGTCAGATTCATCTCTCCAGTTTCTTGCCAACATTCATGCCAATCAACGCAATGTACTCTGAAAACAGATAAATAGAATATGTTGAGACCTCCCGTGACCTGGGTTGGTTTTCGTTCATTTTATAATAAGATTGTCATGGGTTCGATTTGGTCTAACAACTTTTCGACAAGTTGATAATATTATGTGTTCAGTCATCCAGTTTAGAAGAGTTGTCCTTCTCGACAATTAGTTGATAACTGAGACAAATTACATACCATTGAAATTACTTTATTTTTTATGGCCTTCCCACTTATTACAATATGCGTGGAATACCCTTATAATATTTAATATGTTTAGCGAAATCACTAGAATTTCACACTTCCTTTGAAGCGTTACGTAATTTATGAATGGTGACTGACGTCATGCAATAGTTGATGAATTCACGTTTCGCGTAACATATACAATGTGTAAAAACTGGCGATTGCAACAAAATTTCTTCATTTTTGAACGCTACGTAATTTTTAAACAATCCCTGCCTCAACAAGCGAAAAAAAAATTATAATACTCACGTAGATTTAACTATGTGTAAAGTTTTGCTGAGGTGCCTTCATTTCATCATGCAATTAAAATTTAAAGGGGTGGGCCAAAATATGTTCACTTGGTGGTCCAAAATAAAGTCAGGTGGTCCAAAATAGAAGCCCGAGATCTTTCAGGAGTTTTGATATTTTTGTATTTACTACAACAATTTTGAGTTCTGGTTGGCTCTTTTCGACAGAACACATGTTGCTCTAAGTAATGTGTACTGAAATCATCCGTGTTTTATAGTGAAAACCTTCTTGTTTTGCTGAATAGTTTATGCACTTCTTAAAGGGGTCCAAAATACCTACCTTACCCTATTCCTATGATTTAAGAATTTGTTCTATTTTTTTCTGAAACACACTTCGTTAAGAGATTCGAGACCAGATTTGGAATCTACTATGATGAATCTATCGAGAATAAATCGAGAATGAATGGACTCATTGAAAAAATAGTTGTAATGAAGTCGTATAGCAGATTGTTTAAAGGGGTTAATAAAAGACAAAAATACTGATAATGTTTAATTTTTGTCCAAACAGTTGTACATAAACTAGGTTTTAATGAAAATACGTCTAAGATGAACTTTCATATACAGGGGATAGACAAATTGATCGGGACAGGCAAAATTTTCACTTTTCAAAAAATGTTCAACTAGCTGTAACTTTTAGAAAAGTGCATCGAATATTCTCAAATTTCAATTCATCAACTAGTTGTGTATCAGTGGTCCAAATTTGGGAAAGATCGGGCTATTTTCCACGAAGTTATAAAGGTTCTTGAAAAAGGTAAAATTATCCGATAGCCAATTTTGAGCTGTTATGTCTCCGGATTTAATGAACCGATCGCAATGAAATTTTGACCATTCATCACTTATATAATGAACTCTAGAAAACATTTGACTTAACTTGAAATTTTTAACAAGAGGAAAAGTTATAGCGATTTTATTTTTTTTCACAATTGTTTAGCAAATTGGTCTATTTTTAATGTGTATTCCATTACATTTTCAATTTGTTGGCGGCTATGTTGTTACTTTCCTTCAAAACACATTTATATATTGATCAATTAGAGGGAAATAAAATGAACTATAATTTGCATCTTGAATTTTGAAACGATGTTGAAGTTTTGGATAATTTGGTATTTTATTAGAAAAATAACACAGCGTAACAAAAATTAACTTTTTGTCTGTCTCAAGAGCAAACTTATGTGTCTCCGAAGGATTTTGGGCCGCTGAATCAAAATCCGGGCTCAGATTTGCTCTAACACGTCACAATTTTGAGCTATACCTCAATTTATAGGGCAAAATATGCGATTTTGGGCTTTTTTGACTGCAAGCCATTAAGCAAGGAAATATTTTTTTATACAATCAAATGGTTAATGGGTCAATTAACATCTAAATCAACGACTCATGCAAAATATTTCGTTTTACCAAATCGAATTTGATAGTTTTAAGCGATTTATAATAAGTACGATATTTCCCATACAAGCCACCCTCCAAAAGTTGCATGCAAGTTTTCATACTAACATAAAATGCTTAAATCTATCAAATTTGATTAGGTAAAACGAAATATTTTGCATGAGTCGTTAATTTAGATGTTAATGGACCAATTAACCTTTTGATTGCTTAAAAAAATATTTCCAAGCTTAATGGCTTGCAGTCAAAAAAGCCCAAAATCGCATATTTTGCCCTATAAATTGAGGTATAGCTCAAAATTGTGACGTGTTAGCACAAATCTGAGCCCGGATTCGGATTCAGCGGCCCAAAATCCTTCGGAAACACATAAGTTTGCTCTTGAGACAAAAAAATGTTGCGCTGTGTAATCTAATCATTATAATTTTCTTCCGTGTTAAGAATTTTAAGTTAAGTCAACGGTTTTTCATAGAGCATTATATAAGTCATAAATGGTCAAAACTTCATTGCAATCGGTTCATTTAATTCGAAGATATAACAGCTCAAAGTTAGCCGGGGCCCGTGGCGTAGTTGGTCACACGTCCGCTTCATATGCGGATGGTCATGGGTTTGATTCCCAGCCCCGGCACTTGCAATTTTCGTCAGTTGCTCTTCCCCCAGAGAGTGGCTGGCATTGACCCTCTTCTGAGCCTACGGCTCAAACGGACCCGGATACCTGGACTTCGGCGAACTGCAACTCATAATGGACCCCCAAATGGACTGGAAAAGGAACAACAGCCACCCATCCTGGTGCTCTTCATTCTACCATGAATAGAGTAGAACAGTGAAAGAAGCACGAAGGCAACCAGTTCGATATAGAATAATAAAATAGAATACATCTAGGCGCTGCACACATGTGTAAGTGCAGCTGTCAATTGTTATCGCTCACGTAGTGCCCAAGTGGACAATAGAGCTGTAATTTAGGTTAAGTGATTAAGAATAAAAAAAAAAACAGCTCAAAGTTGGCTATCGGATAATATTACCTTTTCCAATAATCTTTATAACTTCGTGGAGAATGCCCCGATCCTTCCCAAATTTGGACTACTGATACACAACTAATTGATAAACTTACAGTAAAAATTTAAAAATATTTGATGCATTTTTCAAAAAGTTACAGCTAGTTGAACATTTTTTGAAAAATGAAAATTTTGCGCCTCCCGATCATTTTGTCTATCCCCTGTATATAGAATTGATTAACGTTTGCCTTTTTCTTAACTTGTTGAAGGAACCATAGTTATAAGATAAAATATACAATGCCTGCCGCACTATCAAAGTTACCCGCAGTATCAAAGATATCCCATTTTACGGTACATTAATTGTTAGATTCTGGACAACATAAATGAATTCAGCAGGGTTACTATAGTACGTATGTGAATTTTCAACACAAACAAATTTTGTTTACTTGGACGATCAAATCAACTAAATCATAAATCAGATTAAAAAGCCAATTCAAATGTTAAAAAGTTACAAAATACTAGCTATGTATAAACATTTACCAAGTGGGTCATAACTTGTTTTATAAAATTAAAACATAGAGCAGTTTCTTGTTCAGATGAACGAATAAAGCAAGAATGATAAAATGATCAATTTCACCCTGGATTACGATACTTAAAAATACTTTATTAATACTCATACTGCATGGGCGAATATTGTCATCATGTATTAAAAATGTATCACTTTTTTTACTAAGAAACACAATCAATTTAATCATTTATTATTCTAGAAAAATACACGTACCTAAGAAATGTAAACTTTTACTTTCTTTTGCAATGAATAAATTAAAGCATATTCTTCGAACACACAATTTGATAACCTAATTAATGTCTGAAACCATATTCAACTGCTTATCCACCGAATCCCTGGCCCATTCCTTGCGCTCCAGCATTGGCTGCCGATCCTCCCATACCCATGCCTCCGAAAGGTCCGCCCATTCCGAATCCCTGCGAAGCGGCGCCAGCGTTTGCGGACGAAGCTCCCATGCCGCCTCCCATTCCGGGGAATCCACCGCCCATTCCAAAACCTTGTGCACCGGCGTTGGCGTTTGAGGAACTCATGCCACCACCCATGCCGGGGAATCCTCCTCCCATTCCCATTCCTTGGGATGCGGCGTTGGCTCCTGCTCCGGATGCTCCGAATCCAAACTGTGGAGCACAGCTAGCGGCGGCAATGAGGCTCGATACGAGGATGATAGCGGCGTAAGACTTCATTTTTGAACTGATTGACTATTGCTTGTATTAGCTTGAGTAATTTGATGCTGTTCGGTTGACGGTGCAATTGACTTTGATGCTGGATTGTACAGTTTGTATGATTTATATATAGGCAGAAGCGCTTCCCTGTAGCTGAGAGTGATTTGTGCTGAGCACGTTATCAATGCATCTTGCGTATACAAACAGAGAGCGATGTGAATAAAATATGGGTTTTACAGGATTTTAAAACAATTTGTTTAACATTTGCATGGGAATTTTAAAGCTTATGTGATAAACCCGTATTAGAAGGTATGTATGGAAATAAGTTATGCTCTTAGATAAAAAAAGAAACAGTGGGGTGTTTTTTTTTTGGCATGGGAGATTTGTATTTTTGGCAACATAATCGAATGAAGTCAAATGAATAAAAAAAAATAAAACATTTAATGAAAAATGTATCGCCCAAGCACAACCTTCTTTACAATCCATGGTGCAAAACTAGAGTTCGGTCAAATTGTCAGCCATTTCGGTGTGAAGTAACTGTGTGAATTACTTAGGAGAGTTTCAAAAAATGTTGTTGTTTATAAAATGATGAAGCCAAAGAGTTAAAGCCGAATTAAATTCCTCAAATCCCAATGACGAGAAGACCGCAACTCAAATTTTGGAATTTGGTCTTATTTTTATTTTCGTGAAAATCCATTTAAACACGTTGTGGAAGGTGTTTTTTACAGGGGGGCAGCGAAAGCCAAAATCCCCGTAGCTCACAACAAAAACACGTCCAAAATTGTTTGTGCTGTAAACCGATGCATTACACAATTTCTTACTGATTTATTTGCTATCTTCGCGTTGTCGTGTAATTTCGAACGATTGCACGCTAAAATTTTGATAACCTTTTGCTAGTTTTACACGTTTTACTTAAGTAATAACTTATGGTAATGACTAATTCGCAAATGTCGTTCACATCCCAGATCTGTCAGAGTGCCCAAAAGTGTCAATTTCCCAAACATGTCAAATTCATGTGGACTACGGCTCATCTATTCGTGGTTGACGTCCGCGCTGCCCCGCTGGTTTTTTAGTTAGTTTATTTTTATTTTTGAACACACTTTCACTTTTTATTTCTCCTGAAAACCTATTTGGGATGTTGATGAACTTATTTGGAACAACGATTTTTAAGATGAAAACATTTAGAAATTGTGTGAGTTTTGTTGAAATATTATTAACATTATATTTTGCTGAAAAGCATATTTTAGAATAACTTTAAAAATATAATTATATAGTGTATTCAACTCCACGAAACTTTTTTACTATGATAGAATGATCGAGGAAAACTTTTAAATTTATTAAAGCTTATACAATTTTTTTTTATTATCGCTGAACATTCTATAACGAATCCGTTGAGTTTTTAATATTTTTTAGGTTAAATTCTTTATTATTTTTGAATAACCCTGCCGGATGGGATGTACCAGAGTAGAAAATGGTAACATCAATTTCCTTGGGCCAGTTTTTATGCCAAAAACGATCCCAAATGCATATGATGTTGAATAAGATGCTAAAGTGGAGGCGATATGCCGCTATGCTAAAGTGGCCTCCACTTTAGCATCCTATTTATTCAACATCATTTACGAGTTTGTGTCAGCTGGGTGATTTTCGAGCAGGAGCGCGATACTGGACATATGTATTACCGTCATTGGGGATGAAAATGGGTCAAGAATGCATGCTTCCACATTCATTGTTCAATAACTTTTGCTTCTTAGCCTGAAAAGTCTTTCGATCACTGGAATGTGATCTTTGGTAATGCGTGCACAAATGATGAAAAAAATATTTGGAGTTCGTCAATTTTTCTTAAACCTACAAGTATATGAAAATTGACACATTCTCACTCCTACGAGGGGGTGAGAATGGGTCAAGGGAACCGAATTTGTTCCGCATTGACAACAAAGCAAGTTAATAAAGTTCTGGTCAAGGTTGATACTACTTACCACTAATGTATTATATGATGAATTTGCGTTTGAGATTCTAAAAAGTATCAATCCAGCTAAAAGTGTGATGTTTCATCGATCCTTAAAAGTGACATTTTAAAAAGGCCTTATTTTTAAGCTTTTTTAGGTGATTTATCAAAAATTAAACAAATTGCTCTAGAAGCCTAATTTTTTGACGGAAACTGCTGGCAACTACGATGACACCATCAAGTTTTTGATTCGATATTCGTAATATTTGATGAGATATTTCAGATAATGTTTTGACCCATTCTCGCCCCTCTGACCCATTGTCACCCCCAACGACGGTACCTCAAAATAATTACAACTGCGTATTTTACCATTCAGCTAGATTTTACTACAATAGCTTTGAAATTCCAGAGCGACGGGTTTTGTAAAAAACCTACGGTGTACTGCCATTTGTTTGTATACAAGATGCATTGATAACGACCTCAGTACGAATCACTTCAAGCTGAAGGGAAATGGTTCTGGCGGTTCAGTAGTATATAATCCTTGCAAACTGCACAATCCAGCATCAAAGTCAATTGCACCGTCAATCGAACAGCATCAAATTACTCAAGTTATTACAAGCAATAGTCAATCAGTTCAAAAATGAAGTCTTACGCCGCTATCATCCTCGTATCGAGCCTCATTGCAGCCGCTAGCTGTGCCCCACAGTTTGGATTCGGAGCATCCGGAGCA